>NC_045554.1:40725439-40862723 GCF_009769535.1 Thamnophis elegans | reverse complement strand
AGCTTTAACAGAGAATCAGAATGAAGCTAAATGGTTGCAATTTCCCTTATGACTAATAACTCTTAACATCCTGATTCCCCTCCTCCATGCTTCAACAATGAGGATAAACAGCAATGAAAACATAATTTTTCCTTTAAGATCTCCCAATGCCAGACTGGGGGGGGAAATTACACATATTAAATGTGCACATAATGTGTGTTTTGAAACTACTTTTTTACATTCCTGACAGCTTGCTGCTTAATTATTCTACAGTGTGGTTGCTGTGTTTTGTTAATGGCCTAATGAAGGACTACAAAAACAGCACTGAAGAATCTAAAGGGCGCCTTAAGATGAGGTGGAGAGATTATTGCTGTAATGTGCAATTTTTATTCGACGTGCAGTTTCATTTCTGCATTGGCGTCATCGTTGGCTAAGGCTGAAGCTGTTTTTAATCCCCGTGTCCTTTTAGCAATTAGTAACATTCCCTTTAAAAATAATCTTATCTCTTCCCTCCCACCCCATTTAATGTTATTAATGGCATTTTTCAAAACATACAAAAGTAAGTCATATCAGTCTGTGGTTTTTTTTTTTTTTAAAAAAACCCAAATTGCAATTGAATCATACTTTGTTAGAACCATTGGACATGTCCAAAAAAAGGTTTTGGGGGTTTCCAGATGCAGAATGTAAAGTAAAATGAAAGTAGGAGAAAACCAGGCAAAAATAAATAAAAGAAAATTCCAGGCCTGCCAGAAGAACTACATCTGTCAAAGATTTAAGGTGGAGTTCACAGAGAGAAGATTTAGCTGTTTAGTGTTCTCTCCTAATTGGTACCCAGGATTCAAGTGATACCTAATGCTAACGTGGTCCCACAAAGTTTGATAAGCCAAAATCAAACCATGGGAAGGCTTATTAACAAATAGCATGGGTGGAATTAGCCAAAAGGTTCTGAAAAATTGGAAGGATACTCATTATATTGTGGCGCATTTTACTTGGACTTAAAAGTATTACATACCGTATTTTTCAGAGTATAAGATGCACCTTTTCCCCTCAAAAAAGAGGGTGAAAATCTGGGTGTGTCTTATACACTGAATACAGCATTTTTTGCCTCCCCAAACCCCGCCCCTTCACCAAAATGGCTGTGCAGTAGGAGGCTTCCAGAGTGTTCCTGGGGCTGTGGAGGGCAGAAATGAGTGAAAACAGGCCGTTTTTTGCTCATCCCCCCCCCAGCCCCCAGGAACACTCTACAAGCCTCCTAAAGACTATATATTGGGGGGGCAAAAAGTGGACCCGTTTTCCAAAAAACGGGCTCTCTTTGGGAGGTCTGCAAAGTGCAAAAAGTTTTTTTTTAATTTGGCTCTTCAAAATCTTAGTGCGTCTTACACTCCGAAAAATACGGTACAGAGTTCTCTGTTTAGTGATAAAAATACATCATCTTGTTAGCTTTCTTTTCTTTTTGGCAACTTCGTCAAATACAGGTAGTCCTCAACACCAGTTCATTTAGTAGTAGTAGCAGTTAAACTTATATACCACTTCATAGGGCTTTCAGCCCTCTCTAAGCGGTTTACAGAGTCAGCTTATTGCCCCCAACAACGATCCGGTCCTCATTTTACCCACCTCGGAAGGATGGAAGGCTGAGTCAACCCTGAGCCGGTGAGATTTGAACAGCCGAACTGCAGAACTGCAGTCAGCTGAAGTAGCCTGCAGTGCTGCATTTAACCACTGCGCCACCTCGGCTCTTATATAGTGACTGTCCAAAGTTACAACAGCACTGAAAACAGGGACTTAGGACCATTTTTCACACTTATGACCATGGCAGCGTCGCCCTGGCCATGTGATTTACACTCGGATGCTTGACAACCGCTTTGTGTTTGTGAGAATTGCAGCATCCCAAAGTCATGGCATCCCCTTTTGCAACCTTACGACAAGCAAAGCCAACGGGGAATTGACAATTCACTTAACAGTTGGGTTACTAACTTAACGACTGCAATGATTCACTTAAACGTGGCCAGAAAAGTTGTAAAATGGGGCAAAACCCACTTAACGAATGTTTCAGTTAGCAACATAAATGTTGGGCTCAGTTGTGGTTGTAAGTCGATGACTATCAGTATACTCGATCCAGAGTGTCAAAATACCGCAGCACCTGAAGGTCCATTCCAGAACCCATCACCTGTTGTGGTCTGCCAGTGGAGTTGGCAGCAGAGTCGGACAGTGAGGAGGTTGAGCCAATCCTGGAGACTGGGGAAGGCTCAGATGAAGGCTCTTCGTCAGAGGCAGAGATGGGGCTGAGGCCGCCTGGCAGTGATCAGCTGCCTTCGGAGCTAGACAGCAGTGAGGCAGAGGAACAACTGGAGCCTGTTCCCCGTGTGCGCATGCGCAGAGCTGCCAAAAGAAAAGAACAACTCAGAAATCAGGGTAGACTTGGGAGTAAAGTCACAGGTGGAAGGTGATTGGCCCCTCCCATAGGAAATAAAAGAGGAGCGAAAGGGGGGGCTGCTTTTGCAGGGAACAATTCGTTCATTCCGTCGTTAGATTCATTTCAGGAGTGTGAAGATCTGTCCGTGAGTCTCAGAGACTCTGTGCCCAGACTTTCCTTGCACAGCACCTCATTTGGACAATATTTACATGGCAGCTTTCCGAGAATAGATAAGGTTTGTAGTCATAAATATTCCTTTGAAAGACTGTTTGCCAGGCCTTTGCTGAATGTGAATGAGAGGAATTCACATTTGTTTAATAAAAGGGGTTTTGTCCAGGACTCTGCCTCGTGCTTTTTGGGGAAGCCTAGATCTGAACATGACCCTCCCCAGGTACGCAGAGCAGAACAACCCACTTAACAACATGTTCAAACAAAGGCTGGTCCTCCTTTCAATCAAGGAATGACAAGCCAATCTCCCTGGACTTCTTAGGAGGAAGAAACCTGCCCTTGGATCAATTTCAGTTGTGAGGTTTTGGAGCTGATGTGAAGTTGCAGTGACTGACAGCTGCGTTTGCACTAACCTTCAAGGTGGTGACACAGAACAAGATGATTCGTATTCCCACCAAAATCGGAGAGCTGTTTGTTCCCGAGAAAGCACAATTTGTACCGCTCTCATCAGATATTTACATTTTTCGCCTTGCGTGTGTATTTTTGTGACATGTCTTTGTGTGTGGGGTGTGTGTTCTGTAGACCTTTACCAGTGTTGATACGTTAAACTGGGCATGAAATAGTGTTTCCAACCTAAACCAATTTTCCTCCTTTGTGCGTGTGTGTGTGTGTGGGGGGGTGCCCTTGGACGATGACCAAAGAAAGCAAAATTAAGAGAGCTTTCACTGTGGTATAAATGTGTCATGGTGGAGTTTTGCTTTATTTAACCATTCCCTGAAGGCCTCATTTTAGTGCTTTATAAGCTAATTCTTCCGAGCAGCTCACGCTGTTTTGCTCCAGTGTTCTTGAAAGCCTCCGAGGAGCTATTTATAGCTCTTGTGATGAAAAGCATTTGGGGGTGTTTTTCTTTTTTTTAATCTGCGAAAAGTCCTATAATTGTTTCTTTTCCTGAAAATATCAGATCATAAACTGCTCTCCTGCTTGGGGGAGCTGGAATCAAATATACCCTCCCAAGTCGTCGTAGTTTTTAAGAATTCCCGGGAGAGATATTCAATGTCAAGATAAATATATATATATATATGAGAATTCTTTTGTGATTGCAGATATGTTCATATAAATTTCTTGGTGTTGTAATGAACCCCACCTTCAGAAAGAAGCCAGAAGCTGCTGTTTCTAGATTCAATGTCATTGTTGTCTTGTTCAATAAAATAAAATTCTATGAAATAGGATTGTCCTTTTGCAAAGGAGGCTGGAAATGTAAAAATGAGACTAGGAGGACTTATGCTGTATTCAGCAAAACTGAAATATACTAGCTCTCTTTAGCACTTAAAAAGGCTCAACTCCAAGCTGAAGCTATCCCCTCAATTCCTATTATAAAAAAGAGAATTTCTAAAATCAGGACACACTGCTGCAGATTGAAAATGTGTATGAAGCAAATGCCAAACTGGCATTGACATAAAATGCACCATTGTGCAGGAGAAATCTCACTGTGTTTTGGATTCCTACCCTAAAATTGTGGGCTTGTAATGTTGTTGTTGTTGTTGTTGTTGTTGTTTTAAAAAAATCTGTTCCCCATTCATGTGAGCTAAATTGTAATTGATTCCAGAAACCATTAAGATCAAACCTGCAAATGAAAAAAAAAAAAAGATAAAATAAACAAAAAGGCCCTTGGAACACACAAGTCAATGAAACCCTTTGTAATGCTTAACTTAAAAAGGCAGCTGAAGGTTGATGTATTCACGAAAATGGCAGCTTTTAGTTATTGGCCAAGGAAAAAAATGCCATTTTTGGGGAAAGCGAGGTTTGGAATGCGATCCAAGCATCTGTCCAGAAACACACAGGAGCTGCTTAGACTGAATCATAGCCCTGTTCTCCTTTGGAAGCCTGCATCTGAACATTATTAGTATGTCGTGTGCGATGGGGAAATTTATTCTGTTATGCTCTCCTAATATCTGACAGTGAGCTTTTTACAAGGAGGAAATGCATCCATCAATGCTGTGTCTCGATTTGGAATTAAAATGGGACTCGAGTAGCATTGCAGCATCAATTGCCTTTCTCATTTTTTTTGTCCTTTGCTCAGAAGAAATTATTTTTAATAACATTAATGCAAAATTCCCTTTTTAGGACTAGCTCTTCTGGAGTATCAGCCTAGTTAATTACCCTTAGTTGCATAGTGAATGGCCTCCTTTGTTAATAGCAAGAAATTCGGAGGTGGGGAGGGGATGCAAGCTGCATTTGAACAGTTACAATCTCCCATTCAAAGACTGGTCTTCATCAATGTATAGATTGTTTTAAGAGCTGTGCTGCTAGCCCATGCTTGTAATATTGTGTGTGACGCACCCAGAGGGAGAGTTTTAAAAGGAATGTTGAATCCTGTAGCATTTTTCTTTCCAGTCCAAAATTCGTTTGTGTTCCAAGGTTTCATGTTGCGTTTGTTTTCCTTAAAAACAGCCAAAAACAAATTAATAACAACCCATTGAAACAATTTTTAAAAAAAGGGGTGGTGGAAACAATCCATAATTGTGCTGTAAAGCACTTCTTATTTAAAGCACGTAATTATTACCCAGTCCCACTGTGGTTTATTTATTTTTATTTTATTTGTCAAACATGTGCAAGGTAACAGGTATAAGTCTAAACATGGACCTGAACAAAGGGAATTGTACAAATAAATGGGGACAGTAGGACAGGGAAGGTAGGCACGCTGGTGCGCTTATGCACGCCCCCTTTACGGACCTCTTAGGAATGGGGTGAGGTCCACGGTAGACAGTTTAAGGTTGAACCTATGGGGGTTTGAGGATGTAACAATGAAGTCAGGTAGAGCATTCTAGGCGTTGACCACTCTGTTGCTGAAGTCGTATTTTCTGCAATCGAGTTTGGAGCGGTTTACCTTGAGTTTGTATCTATCGTTTGCCCGTGTATTATTGTAGTTGAAGCTGAAGTAGGACGTTGTAGCAGATAATTTTATGTACTATGCTGAGGTCCGACCGCAGGTTCAGTTGGTTGCTGGTGAGTGGGTCATCTCTAAGGATGTGAACTGCCTACAGAAGTAGCAATAGCAATAGCAGTTAGACTTATATACCGCTTCATAGGGCTTTCAGCCCTCTCTAAGCGGTTTTACAGAGTCAGCATATCGCCCCCAACAACAATCCGGGTCCTCATTTTACCCACCTCGGAAGGATGGAAGGCTGAGTCAACCCTGAGCCGGTGAGATTTGAACAGCCGAACTGCAGAACTGCAGTCAGCTGAAGTAGCCTGCAGTGCTGCATTTAACCACTGTGCCACCTCGGCTCTAACAAAAGTAATTTTGTTATTGTGCAGGTGATTTTTGTCAGTTTTGTCCATTCAGAAGTAAATCAGCTGGAATGCAGTTCATCCTTTGGACTGACACCCAAAACAAAGCTTCATCATCAAGCAGGGACTTTCTCACCCCTCCTACGGGAGGAATATTCAGGCGGAGAACACAGGACATGCAGTCCTCAGCGGAACAGATCCTGGTTGTACCTGTACACCTGTCACCTAGGCTTGTGTTTCTCGTGACAAAGGGATTAAAACAGAGACTCACTTTTCCTCCTTCCCTCTCCCTCCCTCCTTCCTCTTCTTGTCTCCTTGTAAGGTTCCTGTTGCATGCAAATCCTGTCCATGTGGGTACATATTTATCAGCCGCAAGCTCCTGAATGCCAAACGTTCGGAAAAGCTGCCGTCCTCTGCAGGTATCGTTTCAATTCACCTGGTTCGGTTCGGCTTGAAGCCTAGGTAGTCCTCGGCTTAACGGCCACAAATCGAGTCCTGCGTTTCCGTGGCAAACCGAGACGGTTGTCAAACTGAGTTTTGTCCCAATTTTCTACCTTTCTTGCCGCAGTTGTTGAGTGATTCACTGCTCCAGCTAGTAGTGCGGTTACTACGTGAACCTGGCTTGTCCGAAAGTTGCAAAAAAGAGACTCACATGACACCAGGACACCGCAGCCGTCATAAATATGAGTCAGCTGCCAAGCTACATCAATGGGGAAGCCAGGTTCATTTAACAAGCGGGTTACTAACTTAGCAACTGCGGTGAGTCACTTAACAACTGTGGCACGACAGGTCGTAAAATGGGACAAGACTCAACTGCCTTGCTTAACAACAGAAAATTTGGACTGAATTGTGGTCATAAGTCAAGGACCACCTCTATTAGACATCAATGCGATAGAATATCATTCTCCTTGTATCAACACTTAAGCTCAGAAATATTATTTCTTCTGGGGCTTGGTTAACTCATTTTTTTTCCCTTTATCACCTCTCCTCCATGTGCCCTTAAACATTTTTTTCATTAGTCCAGCTCTTTTTTGTTGGTAGAGAAGGATATAGTTGTCTTCTCTTCTTCCTTTCACTTTAATTTACTTCTCTCTCTTTGTCTGTCTGTCTGTCTGTCTCTCTCTGTCTGTCTGTCTGTCTGTCTGTCTCTCTGCCTCTCTCTCTGTCTCTGTCTCACTCTCTCTGTCTCTCTCTCATTCTGTTCCTCTGTTTTGAGGCTTGGCAATCTGGAGGTTCTTGCAGATTAACATTTCTTCTACTGGAAAACCTGCTCTAAAGTATCTCTTGTGAAAAAACAAGTTTATTCAACTTCGAAAATAAGGAACGATTCATGGGTGACTTGATTTATGGCGACGTTCTGCTTTGTGCATTAAAGAAAGCCTGCAGACTTGGTGTTCCCGCTAATTGCCAAGCTGAAGAAGCCGAAGAGAAAATACGGGATGGGGCAAAGTTTTCAGAACCATTCCAGATCCGATAACGTGCATGCAATGTGTGTGTCTGTTTTGAAAATGTCTTGCCACAGAAAGCAGAAGCGACGCTAAGAGAAGGCGCACCGAGAGAGTCAAAAGGGAGAAGATCAACCCAGTGGTAAATAAAGACTTAGAAAACAGGAAAAGGTCCAGATCGCACAGCCAATCGGATCACAGCCGAAGAGGAAGGGGACGGCCCAAGGCAGCTTCATCTAAAAAGCACGATGAAGAAAAAGGTAACAGAAACTATTTGTTGCGTTGACTGTAATTTTTTTTTTTTTAAAAGATAAACTCCATAGTTTTATGAATTAGAAATTAGACTGGCCCTCACTCTTTCATAAGGCTCTGAAGACATAGTTTTTGTCCAGGAAGCCCAAGAGTGGGATAGAACTCCATTCAATGGTTGATTGGCGGCGGGGTGGAGGGTTTTGTCACCGAGAAGTGATGGTGGGGGAGGTGGTGTTATTATTTTTTACTTATTTTATTTTTTTCTATATTGTGGTGTTATCTGTCAGCCGCTAAGAATCATTGTGAGCCAAGTAGGCGGTTACTGTATTTTTCGCACTATAAGATGCACATTAGCTTTAGAGGAGGAAAACAAGAAGAAAAAAAATCTGCCTCTGCCTCCCAGTCGATTCATCTGACTAGCATCCTTGCAGCAAACAGCAAACAGCCTGGTCAGCTTCAGCATGTTATTGCAGCCTCAGCACACGGCTCATCAGGACTCCACTCTGTTGCATTCAACACCAATCAGCTGAGCTTCCGCTGCCGCTGGGGAACACTGGAGCCTTCCACCGTTCGTCGGCAGCGAATAGCGATGGGGATCGGAGGTGATCCCCGCCGCCTAGAACAGCTGATAGGCAGTATTCCGGGATACCGATCCAACCGCCGATCACTTACTCGGCAGCGAAGGCTCCAGCTTTCTCCGCCAGCAGTGAACGGCGGCAGTGGTGATAGGTCGTAAGTCGAGGACTTCCTTTATTTCTGAGATGTCTGGTTCTCGCATTAGGTTAAGTCATTGTTTATTTAACCATGACATATGGAGGAAAACTCAGTTGCTTTGCCATGCGTGACTTCAGAATACAGAAATATCAGAGAGGATGAAAAGTCAAGCAATTTACCAAGAAATTATTTTTTTTAAAGAACATTCACCCATATAACCTGGGTAATCTGGAATGAGGGTGGCTCCGTTATGAGTTTTATTTATCGTCCATTCATTAACGCAATGTGACTTTCACTGGATGCAGGGCCATCTTAACTGCATTATGGGCCACGGGGCAAAGCAGTGTATCGGGGCCCCTACGGCAATTACTCACAGGAATAGAAAAGTAAATGGTCAATAAAATCAAACATATATTTATTTTATTGGCACTTCCAACAAATAAATATGTAATAAATATGTTGCTGCATTTATATAATACAAGGTGCATTCAAGGGTTAACATACACAGATTAATGTGGGGCCCCTATGCTCGTGGGCAAGTGCCCATCAGGCCCATGCGTTAAGGCAGCCCTGATAGCAATAGCAATAGCAGTTAGACTTATATACCGCTTCATAGGGCTTTCAGCCCTCTCTAAGCGGTTTACAGAGTCAGCATGTCGCCCCCACAGTCTGGGTCCTCATTTCACCCACCTCGGAAGGATGGAAGGCTGAGTCAACCTTGACCCGGTGAGATTAGAACCGCTGAGCTGTAGATAACAGTCAGCTGAAGTGGCCTGCAATACTGCACTCTAACCACTGTGCCACCTCGGCTCCTCCTGATGGATGCGACAGGGAGCGTCTTGGCTTTACCAAGCTGGAGGCATCTGATGCCCCTTGTTAGAACAAGTAGGATCCTTGCCTAAACTCAACAAGCTGCTTCTTGCGTTAGTGTTCACTGTAATAAAAGTTTGTGCCTGCATGCTCAATTCCTACCCTGTTTCCCCGAAAATAAGACCTCCCCGGATAATAAGCCCAATTGGGCTTTTCAGCGCATGCGCTAAAATAAGTCCTCCCCGAAAATATTGCGACACAGCAGCAGCCATGAGGTGACCATGCTCGCCGCCTCCTGCACCTCAAAGATAATAGGACCTCCCCCAAAATAAGGCCAAGGGTTTATTTCAGGAGGTCAAAAGAAAATAAGAACCTGTTTTATTTTTGGGGAAACATGGTACCTATTTCCACTTTGAAGACCAGGAGCTGAAAGTCTCATCTTTTCTCGTTACAGAGAAACAAGAAAAGGAAGTGGACATGTACGCGAATCTCTCGGACGAAAAAGCATTTGTATTTTCTGTGGCCTTGGCGGAAATAAACCGAAAAATTATCAACCAGAGACTGATTCTTTGACGAGGCGGCTGTGACCTCCGCATGCCACGCTCTTGGAAGCCAGGTAGTGCATTAAAGATTCTTCCGTGGCCTCTCAAGGGGCGAACGCCGTTACCCTGTGTCGGTCGAGGTCATTCGTGGTTTCCCCCCCCCTCCTGGCTGAATCTCTGGCGCTCGTGATTGCTTTTGAAGCCGGCCGATTGTCAAGAAGCAAAGGGACCAGCTCGTTGCTTTGTGGAAGGAGCAGAGAGGTCAGATGTCCGAAGCAACATCCTTTCACTCTGCAGAGACAGCCGGAAGACTTTTCCAGGAGTTTTTGCACACCGATCCACTTCGAGCTGCATTTAAAACGTCCTTCGCTGCGGATTTTCAGTTGCGTCGAACTTCCTGTGTAAATAGTCCATCTTAAACCTGTACATAAGTTGATAATTCTGGGATTTTCCTGGAAATCCACTGATTGCGAAATCGACGGGTGGGTTAAGTCGAACTTTTTATTATTATTATTATTATTATTATTATTATATAATACGTTATTGGTTGAACCGTCTTTCTGCGTTGTTCTAAACTTTACCAAGCGGACGTATCAGACTGTAACCATAGAAACATGTGGGAATAAATTGCGTCGAACTCATTGAGACGGGAGTCAGCAGAGCAGGCTTGTATTCTGCTGATTGGGCTTTGATAAAAAGCTTATTTTATACAGCCTTTGTGTGTCGGGGGTATTAAAATACCGTAATCCAGAACTCATTTTGGAAGGCACCAGATCAAGGAAAGCTCTGGTCTATGATTTCACATGGAAATTTGTCTCCTGAATTTGTTTTGCATTTAAGCAGTGTTGCAACGCCTCCATGTCAATTAAAAGAATTTGAGTGAAGACATCCCATGTTTGCTGTTGCCGTGGAAATAATGGGGACGCCGTTCTTTTACTTCCTTCGTAGCTTTTAAATCTGTTCAATGAATGCTGCTAAAACTGTGTTTGTATAAAATAGGGGGTGTTGGATCATCTCAACGGCAATCCTGACGTTGGACACGATGCAATTTCATTTCGATGTTTTCTTTTTAAATGGGAAGTCCGCAGGTCTTCTCCAGAAATATCCAGAAATCGGATCAAGTACAGCCAGGGAGGCTTTCTTTTATTAGATGGGGTAAGGTAAACATATGTGCTAGTTGTTCCCAACTCTAGGGGGCAGTGCTCATCTCCGTTTCAAAGCCGAAGAGCCAGCTCTATCCGAAGATGTCTCCATGTTCATGTGGCCAGCATGACTAAATGCCGAAGGCGCACGGAACGCTGTCACCTTCCTACCAAAGGTGGTCCCTATTTTTCTACTTGCATTTTTCCCGTGCTTTCAAACTGCTAGTTGTCAGAAGCTGGGACAAGTAACGGGAGCTCACTCCATTACACTGCGCTGGGGATTCGAACTGCCGACCTTTCTGACCGACAAGCTCAGCACCTTACCCACTGAGCCACTGCGTCCCTTTAGATGGGGTAGCTCAAATCAAATATCACTTCTCTGGAACTTCTTTTTTCCATGGTTGCAAGCTGTGGGATTTCCCAAATCGATTGATCGATTGTTTCACCTTGTGCAGATCCGGCTCCGTCAATAAGAGTTTTTAATCCTAAAATTTGGTGCCGAATTAACTTGGCAGGGCAGCAGGTGAGAAGTGTACCTGGTTTTGGTGTAGAAGTAGGACACCGGGCCATGTGGATCTACCTGCTTATACACCTTTACCTTTTCTTAAAGCCCTTTCATTGGGCTTACATACCCTTCTGACCGAGTGGGCCCAGTTATGGCACAATGTATGGAGAAAGGATAAGCTATTTCATCAGGAGCAATAAACAGCCACACCAAAAATGAAATGGAAAACATTCTTGAATATAAGTGCAGTTCCACTCTGTGTTTTTTCTTTGCTCTCTCTAAATATATTGTTAGAAGTTAAAGGCTGCCCCCGCTCCCCTTCTAGCCAGATTAAGCTGATGAAAGGAAATAATTTATGTCAATGAATAATGAATAAATCCACACCTACGGAGGAATCTACGTATCTGAGGGCGATCTTCCTTTCCAGACTTCACACAACCTCAGGGCAACATCCTACTATATATCGTATTTTTCAGGGTATAAGACGCACCAGAGTATAAGATGCAGCAAAGTTTTGAAGAGGCAAATTTTAAAAAAAGTTTTTGCACTTTGCAAACCTCCCAAAAACGGCCATTTTTTTTTGCAAAAACTGGCCCATTTCCCCCCCCAAAAGCCCCCCTTTAGGGGGCTTGCAGAGTGGTCCTGGAGGGTGTGGGGGGCCAAAAACGAGCAAAAAAGGCCAATTTTTCGTGAAAACGGACCATTTTTCGTAAAAAAAAGGGTATGGATAGCTTTTAGGAAGCTTATAGAGTGCTCCTTGGGTATGGGGGGGGGGGGTAAAATTGGGCAAAAAAGGCGTTCTTTGCTTATTTCTGCCCCCCCCCCAGCCCCCAGGAGCACTCTGAAAGCCGCCTAAAGGCTATGCATGGCCATTTTGGTGAAGGGGGCGGGATTTCAGGAGGCAAAAAATGCTGCATTCAGGCTTAGAGAAGCAAGGAAATTCTTCTAACAATTTCTCTACACACAAACACATAATATATGTACACTGGCACACACACAAAAGGCATGTTTATTTGGTAGCTGTATGCTGCTTTATATGCTCTCGTGACAGCTGTCCCTATTTTTTTCCCCCCAAATAAGGAAATGAATTAGGGAAGAAAATCCATATAAGGATGAAATAAACTGGTCGCTCTTAAATGTGGTTAAAGTAAAATGCTTCCCAGCTGGGGCCACAGTTTAAATTAACGAATGTTGAGCTGTAGTTTCATTTTTATTACCTGTTTACAGGACCCGCACACCCCTTCCCTCAATCCCATCGGTTTCTCGTGCCTTTGCTTTTCGTTCTTCCAAACCGCGTTCAGAAGCTTATTTTTTTCCTAAGCACATTTTTGTTCTTAAGAACACACCTAGAGTTCTGCATCCAGTTTTGGTCCTCAACACTATACAAAAGACGTTGAGACTCTAGAAAGAGTGCAGAGGAGAGCAACAAAGATGATTAAGGGACTAGAGACTAAAACATATGAAGAACGGTTGCAGGAACTGGGCCTGGCTAGTCTAGGGAAGAGAAGAGCCAGGGGAGACATGATAGCAGTCTTCCAATATTTGAAGGGCTGCTGCAGAGAGGAGCGGGGTCAAGCTATTTTTCCAAAGCACCCAAAGGCCAGACAAGAGATAACAGATGGAAACTGACCAAGGAGAGATTCAACATGGAAATATAAGGAGGAACTTTCTGACAGAACAATCGATCAATGGAACAGAAGTTGCCTTTGGAAGTTGTCGGAGCTTCATCACTTGAGACTTTCAAGAAGAGATTGGACTGCCATTTGTCAGAAATGGTGTAGGATTTCTTGCTTGAGCGGGGGGTTGGGGGGTTGGATTAGATGACCAATAAGGTCCCTTTCAACTCTGTTAATCTGTTAAAGATCTGTTAAACTTCGGGCTTTATATGTTTTCCCACAAGAGGAAGAATGATAGTATATTGTTTTAATATGGGCCTCCCACTGTGCCATAAGTTTAGTATGCGGATCAAGATACTTATATCTCTCGCCCCCTTATATAAAGAGCAATTGAATAATATATGAGTCGGATCTACTACCTTTTCAGTCCCATAGATACGTGTACGTTCATTGTATGGGATAGAATGGGATCTCCCAAATCTAACCGTTGTATCATATTCCAAGTGGTTTTATCCTGCTACTGGTTGTTATTCTCTTCTTGCCTTCCCATCTTCCCGCGCTAGGTGGCGCTGCTTTCCTATGGGGAAAAAAAGAATCCTATTACATAGACTTAACATCACAACTGAGCCCCAAATTTTCACTGGTAAGCAAGAGAGTTCTTTGATGACTTTTGTCCTGTTTTTGTAAACTTCCTTGTTACAGTTGTGAAGTGAATTTGCTGCTGTTGTTAAGATAACAAGACAGTTGTTAAAGCGGATCCGGATTCCCCCATTGACTTCGCTTGTCAGAGGGTCGCAAAAGTAGATCTTACGACACTGGGACTGTCATAAAGGCGAGTCAGTTGCCAAGCCTCTGGATTTTGATCATGAATTTTGATCACGCGACCATGAAGAGGCTGCAATGATTGTAAGTGTTAAAAAAACCTCTGTTGTAAGTCACTTCCTTTCCCCCCCACCCCCTCCTTCACAGTGCCATTCAAACTAAATGAATAGTGGTAAATTGAGGATTAATTGTACTGGGGTTACTTGGTCATTTGGTACTGTGGGAAGTTATCATCCAGCCCTCTCCCAGAAAAATGAAATATCCTAGGAAACATTGAAAAGGCAGAATATTTCACTGGATGTGAAAAGAAAGAAACATGTTTTAAAAGACAGAATAGTTGCCTGTAGCTTCCTGCCCATCCCCACTTTGTCAATGGGCCATTAAGAAGGCCAAGCTAGTCCCCTTTACATAATAAAGACTTCTCCACTGCAGCCCCAGGGGGGATGGGAGTAAAGGCATGATAATATTGGCCCTTTACTCAACTGACCACATGGCACCTGAGAACTCAACCAAATCTGGATTCAAAACACAGCCTAGAGAGTAGCCCTTGCATGGCCCCATGGGAGTTTGACAACCAATCAGAATACATTTCTTACACAGGAACAGGAAACAGAGAGGTGGGACTGAACAGGTTATAAAAAGCCTAGCAAGCCCCTCCCTCAGCCCTTCTCTTCTTCTCCACCAACATTGAAACATGTGATCACCTTTTCTGTTCAGGGCTCAAGCCATGTGGCCCTGTCCACCAATAAACCATCTTTCCAAGCAGCCTCCATGTCTCCAGTGTCTTTTTCCCCACTTGGAGCCGAACCCAGAAGGACATTTCTTTCATCAGTACGAAGAACAAAAGAAGCATTTGCTGTACTACTTACCAAAGTACTAAGAAGGAATGTGTGCTGAATTTTTCCAGGCTATGTTATCTCCCTGAGATATTTTTCCTCTGTTCCTTCCAGTTGCAGGTTGCAGGCAGTACGCCTCAGGACAAGCGTACCAGTGCCTGCTGGGAGCATGGGATACTCTTCCGGTACGGTGCTCCGGAGGGCTCACCCGCCCGCCCAAGCTCCTTACCTGTATTTGAGCTCTTCAGCACTTCCACGCATGCTCTGCCGAGCAGCTGGAGTGTCACGGAGGTGTCGCGGAAATAGGGACGCATGGTTCACCAACAAATGCGCACTCAACAAAAGCGTGCCAATGAAACTGCAGGGAGAAAACCGCGAGTTTGAAATCACGGTGACGAATGAGTGCAGAAGCGCGCTGACAACAGCCGACGACAGAAGTGCGCTCTAAACCTAACCCTAAAGGTAACCCTAAACCTAACCCTGAACCTAACCCTTACCTTAACTGTAATCGCGCTTCTGTCAGCGCTCTTTTGTCAGCGCGCCTTTGTGGGTGCACTGTCGACGTCGCGGTTTTATCACCACGGTTTTGTTGGTGCGCTGTTGTTGAGCGCGCATCTGTCGGGTCATGGGGACGCCTGCGTGCGGTGCACGCATGTGCTCATATGCCACGTGCGTGCATGTGGGGGACACTGGGCCCCATTGCACCATACTGATTGCACCAGGATCTGGAACCCACCACTGGTTCCTTCCCACTCCTTCGATCCGTAGTCACAATTTGTAGAAAAATGAACCAATCCTTCTGAAAATGACTTCTGAGGGCAGCAGTCAAGGAGAGAAGGAAAGAAACTTCAGGGTTAAATGTTCGCTAAGGAAATTCTAGTTGATCGGAATCAGAGGTGGTATTCAGGCGATTCGGACTGGCTTTTCCCGAGCCAGTAACGCAAATTGTGGGTGGACCTGCCCACCTTCCCTGGCTCTATGCCATCCCATTTAGGCACGTTTTTGAGGCTGGGCACATATGTGGAAGACGCGTGCACACACAATTAAGGCAAATGCCAGGAAGGCTGGGTGCAGGCATCCACAGAAGGGGCACAATGGAAGCGAGTGGGCGCAGGCGGGCTGAACCATGATAACAAAATATGAAACCCACCACTGATCAGAACGCCTGCCTCTTCTTTATTTATTTACCTTGAACTGGGGAAAAAATATATCCTATTTTCCTATGATTGGGATTGGGGGAGAATATCTTTGTCTTTAAACCTCAAATTGAACCAATGTTTATGTGTTGTCAGGAAGTGGGCATGCAGCCAGTGGAATGACGTAACTAGAAAGACAAACTAATGTGCAAATTCCCTTTTGTTCCGGCAACAGAGATCACATGAAACTATCATGGAGAACCTGTGGCACGCATGCCACATGTGGAGTGCAGAGCCCTCTCTGCAGGCACACCAGCTGTCACTCCAGCCTGGCTCCGCTGCGCATGTGTGCGCACCTCCCACCAGCTAGCTGGTCTTCAGTTCTCTGCCGCACATGCGCGGAGGCAGGGCATATGCAGGAGATGCACACGCCCATGCGTGGGGGGCAAGGGCGCATGCGCAGGGAGGGTGCTCGCATTGCATTTTGGGGTCTCGTGCAGTGCCCCTGTGCCCCATTTTGCCTTCCAGGTTGGTGCAGGAATCCTCCTAGGCCCAAAAGGGGGCACAGGAGGCATCTGCACCCTCCCCCCCCGTGCCACATTTTGGGCCTGGAAAGCGTCCTGCACTAACCTGGAAGCCAAAAATGGGCAAGGGGGCTGGGGGAGCACATAGGGAGTGCGCATGTGCAGAGGGTCACCTTTGCATGGCCGGGTTTCAGGGTCAAGGCCAGAGATGAATTCCTACCGGTTTGGCCGAGTAGGTACTAACTTGGCCGCCCACACTTCCAAACTGGTTCTAATGGCGGCGCCCCCTTGTTTTTTTTGCTTCTGCGTATGCACAGAAGCAATTCTTATACTACTGTGCATGCGCACAGTATAGATCAAGCATGCGCGTACCCAGAGTGCGTCCATGAGCGTACTTGCAGTAAAAGAATCCAGAACCCACCCCTGGGTAGAGCGCATGTGCGTGGGGGGGGAGGATGCAAGGCGTGCACATTGCATTATGTTTGCAGGCATGCTTTCCGCTCCATTCCGGCCTCAATCTGACCAGATTCCCCTGTGCCGTCCCATCCCCGCCTTCTCCTCTCCACTTTCCTAAATAGAAACAGCTAACAATATGCAGTCATTCGCAAGGTCGGGATTGGTGATGGCCCGGAGGGAACGATTTCAAAATAGACTGTGGGAGATTTTTTTAAAAGGCAGGATCTCCTTGGCCTCGACATGTTCCCTCTTTGTGAGATGCGGGAGACAAATCTCCATTATTTTAGGGAAGCCGAATAGAGATTCTGACCTTTCCCTCTAATCCATCCGGAGGGAAGCACCTTTTGAAATGTCTCGGTGCCAAAGCTGTGCCGTCAGAGAGACTAGGGCTGTCTGAGGATGCTTCCGCAGGACAAAACCCGTGTTTCCATTTTATTTCTATCCAATTGCAGCTGTGCCGATGGTCTTTCCTGATTTATAGCGGAGAAAAGATTTAGCCGGGCTCCTGAGCTCCTTTGCTTCTGCAGGTTTCCCGGTGACACTTCTGTGCTCTATGCTAGTGTCCAATTCTACGTTGACTTGGAAGAGCGATGAAAAGGTAGGTGATAAATTTTGGGCCAAGATACACAGGTGGTTAGAAAAGATGGCAGGGAAGCATGTAGATTTTAAACCTGAACTGTTTTTATTAGTAATAATATAGGGGAAAATTAGATAAGAAAAGTATGTATTTAATATTACATGTCGCAAGAGCAGTGAGGATTATATTCACATAACATGTTGAGACTCTGAGTCCAGAGAAGAGCAACAAAGATGATTAGGGGACTGGAGGCTAAAACACATAAAGAACGGTTGCAGGAACTGGGTAGGTCTAGTTTATTGAAAAGAAGAACCGGGGGAGACATGATAGCAGTGTTCCAATATCTCATGGGCTGCCACAAAGAAGAGGGAGTCAAAACTATTCTCCAGGGCACCTGAGGGCAGGACAAGAAGCAATGGGTAGAAACTAATTAAGGAGAGAAGCAACTTAGAACTGAGCAGAAATTTCCTGACAGTTAGAACAATTAATCAGTGGAGCAGAAGTTGCCTCCAGAAGTTGTGAATGCCCCAACACTGGAAGTCTTTAAGAAGATGTTGGATATCCATTTGTCTGAACTGGTGTAGGGTTTCCTGCTTAAGCAGGGAGTTGGACTAGAAGAGCTTCAAGGTCCCTTCCAACTCTGTTATTCTAAATTCTGAACATTGGAGAAATGAAGAAACACCCCAAGATGAAGAGATAATTAAGAAGATACTAGGCTGTGCAGAAATGAATAGATTGAAGTTGAAAATTAAGCAGAAAGAAGACACAGAACACTATCCAACATGGAATCTAGTTTATCAGTGGTTGGGGAAAGGGGGTGGAGATTAAGAACGCAACCAGTATTGTTAAGCAAATTAAATACCCAGACAACACAATGTTTATTAAGCAGCAAGAAATGTAATTAATTTTTTTTTTAAATCAATAAAATTTAAAAAAGAAACGAAAAAGAAAAGGTAACCAACCAAAGGGACCAACATACCGGGTTTTCCTTGTGTTGATGAGATGTTCAATGGGCCATTATAGATATGAGATTCCTGGTTTGAGTACCCAGAAACTAACTGTGGCTCAGTGGCTAAGAAGCTGAATTTGTCGATCAGAAAGGTCATCAGATCGAATCCCTAGTGCCATGTAACAGAGTGAGCCCCCGTTACTTGTCCCAGCTTCCGCCAACCTAGCAGTTCGAAAGCACATAAAAATGCAAGTAGAAAAATAGGAACCACCTTTGGTGGGAAGGTAACAGCTTTCTGTGCGCCTTCGGTGTTTAGTCATGCAGGCCACATAACCATGGTGACGTCTTCGGACAGCGCTGGCTCTTTGGCTTTGAAACAGAGATGAGCACCACCCCCTAGAGTCAGGAACGACTAACGCATATGTACGAGGGGAACCTTTAGAATAGAATAGAATAGAATTTTATTAAAAAGGGGAACATAAAATACGAAATACAATAATAAAAGTAAGCAACAGTCGCACAACCATACATGTCGAGAGGGGAGGGAACTCATCACCCCCAGGCCTGCCAGCAAAGCCAGGATTTGACGGCTTTTCGGAAGGCCTGGAGAGAGGTGAGGGTCCGAATCCCTGCGGGGAGTTCATTCCAGAGGGCTGGAGCTGCCACAGAGAAACAGCAAAAGAAATGAGAAAAAGAACCTTGTTATTTTCTATATGCGCTTTATTTTGATACTGGATACTGATCACTGGCCCGTAATGCAACAGCTAAGCCGCGTAGAAGAATGAACAAGGAGCTTTTGTGAAATCCAAAATACAACATCGCAATGCTTCCCCCTTCAAGGGTAGAAGTATTTGGTGATTAAGTAGTTTACAGGCAGTTGGGGAAGAAACTCTCAGGGTTGTTGGGTTAGAAAAAAAAGATTTGGAACAAACAGAATTAATAGGAAAGCCCATTTGCCACGGGAAGGGAGGGGAGAGGTCACATATTTGTTTTCGCTTATTGAGATTTTTCAACTCTGCACCTCGGTCTCTGCTACAGTTTGTCTGTTCACTGTGAAAGTGACAATGGCTCAATTTGCTGCACCAGGAAAGCACTTCAGGCTGGTTGGTATGAGTGAAATTTCTGCTCAATCTTACAAGCTGCCTGCTACTTATTTCTTTGGCAGGCTTTCTAACTCTGCCGGGTTAAAAATGCCACACCAGAATAGGTCTGGGAAGGCTGATCACAGCTCTTCTCCCCTCCGGGTGCCTGCAGGAATAACCAACCTTTTTATTTTCAGCAAAATGCAACTACCACGTTCCCCCCCAAAATAAGACCCAACTGGAAAATAAGCCCTAGCACAGGAGTCTGCAACCTTAAACACTCAAAGAGCCATTTGGACCCGTTTCCCACAGAAAAGAAAACACCGGGAGCCACAAAACCCTTCCCACGCCTGACTATTTCCTAAGCGGCCACAAAGCTAGCATATGTAGTTGAATTAAACGTTTATGTTTTCTTCTGAAACTTTTCTTTCCCTGGAACAATGAAGCTATAAATGCCAAACTAAAAGGGACATGTACCTTAAAATCTGTCTGTCTGTCTGTCCGTCCCTCTGTCTAGCTATTTAGCTAGACTTCCTAATTCCATCATTCTAATTCATTCTAATTCTTTCTATCCACCCATCCATCCATCCTTCTGTCTAGCTATTTAGCTAGACTTCCTATCTAATTTCATCATTCTAATTCATTCTAATTCTATCCATCCATCCATCCATCCTTCTGTCTGTCTAGCTACTTAGCTAGACTTCCTATCTAATTCAATCATTCTAATTCTATCTATCTATCTATCTATCTATCTATCTATCTATCTATCTATCTATCTATCTATCATCCATCCATCCATCCACCCACCCACCCACCCACCCATCTATCTATCTATCTATCTATCTATCTATCTATCTATCTATCTATCTATCTATCTATCTATCTATCTACAGTATCTACAGTATGTTGTATTTGTGCTGATAAAAAAATAAAGGGAGACTACAGTATCTCTCTCTCTCTCTCTCCCTATCTATCTATCTATCTATCTATCTATCTATCTATCTATCTATCTACAGTATCTATCTATCTATCTATCTATCTATCTATCTATCTATCTATCTATCTATCTATCTACAGTATCTATCTATCTATCTCTATCTATCTATCTATTATCTATCTATCTATCTATCTATCTATCTATCTATCTATCTATCTATCTATCTATCTATCTATCTATCTACAGTATATATCTATCCATCCATCCATCCATCCATCCTTCTGTCTAGCTATTTAGCTAGACTTCCTATCTAATTCCATCATTCTAAATCTATCTATCTATCTATCTATCTATCTATCTATCTATCTATCTATCTATCTATCTATCTATCTATCTATCTATCTATTTTTCTACATAACTGTCTGTCAGTCAGTCAGTCAGTCAGTCAGTCAGTCAGTCTGTCTGTCTATCTATCTATCTATCTATCTATCTATCTATCTATCTATCTATCTATCTATCTATCTATCTGCATGGTGATCTTCTTCCTGTCTACCCTCTGCAGAACCTCAGAGAAAGAAAAACAAAAGTGCTTGCATTCAAAAGAAGTCCAAAGGCAGAGGAAATCTGACTGATAATGCAGTTATCTTCATGTATTATGTTAACTACTGTGGTAGCAGGGTGTCTGTTTACACCACCCGTCTGTATTTAGAGCTGCTAATTAAGGGAGGAAGGTTGGAGCTTGTTTGTTCCGAACCAGCTGCCAGATTTCCTAATGGGGACCTTTGCTGTCATGCAAGATTGTCCTTCTCCCTCTCCTTCCTTCCTTCCTTCCTTCCTTCCTTCCTTCCTTCCTTCCTTCCTTCTGCCATTTGCAACCTTTGCAATCTATCTATGGCTCTCTAGCTTTCCATTGCGACTCTGGGCTGTGCGTGTCCCTTGGAACCTGTTACGGACTTGCATCCAGTCAATCAGAATAGAGCTGGAAGGGATTTTGGAGGTCTTCTAGTCCAACCCTCTGCTCAAGAAGGAGACCCCCATACCATTTAGCAGTTAGACTTATATACCGCTTCATAGGGCTTTCAGCCCTCTCTAAGCGGTTTACAGAGTCAGCATATCGCCCCCAACAACAATCCGGGTCCTCAATTTACCCACCTCGGAAGGATGGAAGGCTGAGTCGACCTTGAGCCAGTGAGATTTGAACCGCTGAACTGCAGGTAACAGTCAGCTGAAGTGGCCTGCAGTACTGCACCCTAACCACTGCACCACCTCGCCACCTATTTCAGATAGGTGGCTGTCCAGTCTTTTCTTAAAAACCTCCAGGGACTGGAGGTTAATTGGTTAAGCCTCAATTAAGTTCCCCCCGGTTAATTGTCCTCACTCTTAGGAAATTTCTCCTTAGTTCCAGGTTGCTTCTCTCCTGGATTAATTTCCATCCATTGTTTCTCGTCTTGCCTTTCCGTGCTTTGGAAAATAAGTTGACCCCCTCCTCTTTGTGGCAACCCTTCAAATACTGGAATACTGCTATCATGTCACCCCTAGTCCTTCTTTTCTCTAGACTGGCCATCCCCAATTCCTGCAACTGTTCTTCGCATGTTTTTGTCTTCCAGGCCTTTAATCATCCTAGTTGCTCTTCTTTGCACATTTGCCAAAGTCTCAACATTTTTTTTTTTGTAATGTAGTGACCAAAACTGGATGCAGTATTTTTCTGACCTAGGCTTTTGGAGAGCCTGAAGCAAACTCCTTGTCCCAACAAAAGCCCCTTTTATAAATTGACTGTGAATTCTGCTCATTCACATCCAGCAAAGTCTTTCAAGGGAGGATTTACGGTCACAGACCTCATCTGGCTTGGAGAGCTGCCAGGCGGATATCTGCAAAACGTGGCAAGGAATCTCGGAGAGTCACGAACCAATGAAGCGAACTAATTGTCTCCTGCAAACTCCACTCCCCTTTCGCTCCTCTTTTATTTCCTCTGGGAGGGGCCATTCATCGTCCACCTGTGGCCTTACTCCCAAGTCGACCCCTGTTCTCTAGCTGTTCCCTTCGTCTGGCAACTCTGCGCATGCGCACACTTCTTCCGCCTCACTGATGTCCGACTCCGAAGGCAGCTGATAACTCTCAGACGGCTCTGTCCCCCTCTCTGCCTCTGACACGGAGCCCTCATCAGAGCCTTCCCCAGATTCCAGGACTGGCCCAGGTTCCTCCCCAACCTCTTCAGTGTCCAAATCTGCTACCAGCTCCACTGGCCGCTGGCAGGCCACAACAACAACACGGTCTATGAAGTCCACTCTCCCAGCTAGTTGTTGTTACCCAGAAATGGGCACATACAGTGTAGAACCTTTTGTACTCTACACATACGTTGTGGGTTCTACCACCAACTTATGCTTGTTCTTACAACTCGTGCAACCAGAAATACGTAGTCCCTACACAGTGTATACGTGAAGGGTGGATCTTCTTACACACGACATATCTTGCGAGAAACAGACGAGGCTCAACCTAAAACTGCTATTTCCTCAGCTATCTGAAAAGTTTGTCTTTGAGGTGGCAGCTTAATGGAGTTTGCTTGTTTAGTGTTATCGATTCGATTCTGAAAAGAGCAGAAATCTAACTTGACGGGCAGCTCATTTCTCACTTATGGGAACAGAGCAGAGGTGGTACTCAGCAGGTTCTGACCAGTTCTGGAGAACCGGTAGCGGAAATTTTGAATAGTGCAGTGAATCGGTATATACCACCTCTGAACTGGCCCTGCGTCCATCTATTCTCTGCCATCCGAGTCCCAGCTGATCGGGAGAGAATGGGGATTTTGCGGTATCCTTCCCCTGCCATGCCCACCAAGCCATGCCACACCAGAGGTGGGTTCCTACCAGTTCGCACCTATTCGGTAGAACCGGTTCATCAAATCTACCAAACCGGTTAGAAGAGATTCCACCAGTGGACCCGGAAAGCAGGCCACACCTACAGAAGAGGTTCCAAATTTTTTTGAAACCCACCACTGGTCCTTGGATGTGATTATTCTACACTATCATGCTCCTATTTATAAAACTCAGTGCCTCTGTGAAAGGTAAGGATGACGACTGTGTTTGTGGTGCAATCAGAACATTGCGTGTGTTGAAGTTGTTTTAACGCAAACCAAAGATGCCTTTTAAAAAACAAGTTGACATCATATTCTTATGCATGCCAGTGCTGTGTGTGAGGTAATTTAAGGTGGTTCTGACACGTGTCGTTGGGATGTTCATATCCAGTCACATGGGTGGCAAGCCACTCCCATACGGTCACATGGGCGGCAAGCCACTCCCACAAAGGAGGCCACACCCACAGAGTAGGTTCGAACAATTTTTGAAACCCACCACTGTGCCACACCCACAGAACCGGTAGTAAACTTTTTTGAATCCCACCACTGGAACAGAGGTGGTGTCCTTACTGAGCTCCCAACTTCAGTTTTGTTCATGCCCCTTACTTACTTTTGAAGTAATTTTTGAGAATTACACCTGACGCATTGCAAAGCCCTCTAATTTAATTTAGGTAGGATAATTCTCTTAACCCGAAAGTAACACTCCTGCTGGGCACTGCCTCTGGTGTACGCAGGTTACAGAAAGGCTTTTGTGCAACTGAATGCCGTGTCTCTGTACAGATTTCATTAGTCCCGTCAGCGCCAATGCTCTGCGCCATGGCCCCTATCAGCCATTCAGGAAGTGAGCGGTAGGAATACAGATAATCGCTCGGCCTTCAAGATAAGAAAGTGGCTGAAATGCCTGGTTCAGCGACAGATAAAGGAGGCAGCCCATTCCAGCAAGATTGAGCCAGGCTTCCATTCCCCTCTACTGAGTCAAAAGCTGTGGGCCGTCCTTGGGGGTCTGCCCAACAAGTGTGCGGGGACAGCAAAAAGAAAGAAAAATGGGCACCCTTTACCATAGTTCTTCATTGCATAAGTCCCTTGCTTTGAGCATGGGGGGATCTTGCGTCTCCGATTACATCAAGAAATTTGCGGTAAGGAAATGTCTCTCTTGATTTAAGTTTTCGGGCGGTACTTCAAGGAAGTTATTCTCCGCCGTGGTTTCATTAGAATCATCTTTTTTAGTAGAAGGGCGGAATCATCTTGAGCGATGAGGGTCAAGATTTCACCTGCCTTGGTTTTCCTTCCATGCTTGAATGGTTCATTTTTATTTTTCTTTATAGCAGATTTTTCCCTTCTACAACAACCTTACATGTTTATAATATATCGCTTCTATATTTACACACTTCATACACAGTTCTCTCTCTGCCTCTCTGTCTCTGTCTCTCTGTCTGTCTATCTATCATCTATCTATCTATCTATCTATCTATCTATCTATCTATTAGATTTTTATAAACACACACACACACACATATATATATATATTGTTTTTTGACTTAATTAATTTTATTCTTGTTTTGCAGCCATTTGTACCAATTGTTCCAAATTTCATAATATTCCGACTCTTCTTTATCTTTTAATTTCAGTGTTCATTTGTCCATCTCTGCACAATCCAAAGTTTTTTTTTATCACTAATTCATCCGAAGGGGTATTATTTTGTTTCCAGCATTGGGCAAATGCTATTCTAGCTGCAGTTAGCAGATGTGTTAATATGTACTTAATTTTCTTTGTATATTTCCCTTTTATTTTTATTTTTAATTTATTTATTTCATCAAGCATTAGATATTAGACAACATATGTAAGTATAAACATGATTTTGAATACATGAAATGGAAACGAATACAAGGAAATATTAGGACAGGGACAGTAGGCACATTGGTATGTGCTTATGCATGCCCCCTTGACGGATCTCTTAGGAATGGGGTGAGGTCCATGGTAAACTGTCTAATGTTAAAGTTTTGGGGTTTGGATCTCGCAACCATTTGTAGCTTTATGTGCTCCACCTCAAACTGATCCTAGGAGTGACTCATGCGATGTGATATGTTTAAAAAGCAAAGGAAATCTTAGCATATAGATCAATGTACGCGGTTCATATTTCTAAGAGTTCTTACCAAATGAAGCTTGAGGTTACAAACTGTATGAAACAGAGAATTTTTTTTAACCATTTAAAAAATGGTTAAGTAATCCTTCACAGCCTTGTTGTTTATTGTGGTGAATTGTGAAAACACGCAATATTCCTTCTTCGATGGTTAATTTCTAAACAATGCTTTGTTATGTCTACGTGTGCGCAATGTGATGGCTGAGTCTCTGTACTGCGTCTGTGATTCCCTTTCGTACAGAAGCTGCGTTTCGGGTTCGCGTTTTTCTCTTTTGAAAGAGGCAACTTTGGCCGAGGTTTTATATTCTTCCGAATCGCATGCTGTCAGTTTACTCTCATGTTCTGAGCAATCAAGATCACGTGAAGTGTTAACACCACTTTATAAGGCCTTGGTAAGGCCACACTTGGAATACTGCATCCAGTTTTGGTCGCCACGATGTAAAAAAGGTGTTTATGCTCTAGAAAGAGTGCAGAAAAGAGCTATTGCTATTCCTTCCTTCCCTCCTTCCTTCCTTCCTTCCTTCCTTCTTTCTATCCATCCATCCATTCATCCATCCATCCATGGTGGCACAGTGGTTAGAATACAGTATTGCAGGCTAGCTCTGCTCACATCTAGGAGTTCAATCCTGATATGACTCAAGGTTGACTCATCCTTCATCCTTCTGAGGTTGGTAAGACGAGGACCTAAATTGTTGGGGGCAGGAGGTTGACTCTCTAAACCACTTAAAGAGAGCAGTAAAGCACTATTGTGGCAGCAGATTGAGGTTTGGTTTAGCAATCTACTTACGAAAGACCAGGACTCGAGACCACGAAGGCGAGAGAAACAGGTTTATTGATGCATCAAGAGTTCAGAGTGTTCGCACATCAAAACTGAACTGCCTGGGCTACGTCCTGGGCAGTGATTTTATACCTTTTAATCAAACTTCGTAAATCAGTAGGCGTTACAATAGGCGTATACAAATTGATTGTCCAAGCCCCCTGTTTAGGACAGGGAACTACATTTTGGAAAAATACAATGCAGAAGTGAATCCTAAAAGTCATAAAAACAGGATAGAAAAAGTGCTGAGATAATGCCCACATTATTCTGTCATTTGGCTATTCTACACCCACATTACTTCCTTGTGCCATCCTTGTGCAGTAGCTTGCGACATGTCCCCGTAATATTTGTAATACTTATGAGGAAGTTAGAAGTCAAGAAGTCAGGAAGGTAGAAGTTAGAAGTCAAGTCAAGTGCACTAAGGTGAAATGTCAAGCTAATATAAATTTATAAGGTCCATTCTATTAAGACCACCTAACCTGGCCAGCCACTGGTGGGTTTACCTGTGTACCCCCTCCTGCCTCACTATGAAGTGGTATATAAGTCTAAGTGCAATTGCTATGTTGCCAACTAAGAGGGCTTTCAAGATTTCTGAGCAAAAAGTGAATTGATCATTTGTTATCTTTCCTTCTGATCCACCGGAGTTGGCTTTGTTGGGCAGGGAAGATATCGTATAACAAATCATCAAAGGCACCTAAGTAATTTAACAGCCTAAGAGTTACCTATACTGAACAGTGGGTAAACTGAGGTTCCACCTGTTTCTTTTACCGTGTTAGCTGTTGTGATCAGATTGCTGATACCTTCCCCCCCCCCCAACCCCAACTGATAAATTATTCTTGAACATGCGAATGACGTCAAATGCAAATGTCACAGAGAGAGCTGGCAGAGGAGTGTGCCAGGCTGAAATTAGAATGTGGGAGATCTGGGTGTTAGAGCAACTTGACTTTAAAAGTCCACTTGGGCAGCTAGTAAGAAGAGTGATGGTGGTGACATTGAAGGACAAACGTTTGGATGAGTTAAGGTGAGGAAGATGTTGGCTTCTGCCTGTAGACTATAGCAATAGCAATAGCAGTTAGACTTATATATCACTTCATAGGGCTTTCAGCCCTCTCTAAGCGGTTTACAGAGTCAGCATATCGCCCCCACAATCCGGTTCCTCATTTTACCCACCTCAGAAGGATGGAAGGCTGAGTCAACCCTGAGCCGGTGAGATTTGAACAGCCGAACTACAGAACTGCAGTCAGCTGAAGTAGCCTGCAGTGCTGCATTTAACCACTGTGCCACCTCGACTAGCTGGCAAGTAAGAGGGATGGGGTGGGTGGGAATGTGGGGCACTAGATAAACTGTGCCAAGATAACAGCTGGGGCAGAACCAGGTGCCACTGCTGATATTGGAGGTTGCTAATCATAGCTTATTATATTATAATAAAATATAATATAGGGACGCGGTGGCTCAGTGGCTGAGACGCTGAGCTTGTTGATCAGAAAGGTTGGAAGTTCGAATCCCTAGTGCTGTGTAACGGAGTGAGCTCCCGTTACTTGTCCCAGCTTCTGCCAACCTAGCAGTTCAAAAGCACATAAAAATGCAAGTAGAAAAATAGGAACCACCTTTGGTGGGAAGGGAACAGCGTTCTATGTGCCTTTGGCATTTAGTCATGCCAGCCACGTGACCACAGAGACACGTCTTCGGACAGCGCTGGCTCTTCGCCTTTGAAACAGAGACGAGCACCGCCCCCTAGAGTCGGAAACGACTAGCACATGTGTACAAGGGGAACCTTTACCTTTAATCATAGCTATTTTAACTTGGGTGGTTAGAACACACTGTGCGGCAAAACGTATTGTTGTAAATTCCTCCTGATGTGACAAGTTGGTGAATGAAAAGTTAATTGCATCTCCCTGAGGAAAACAACACAGGTTTTGTGTGCGCACAACAGTGAGCTTTATACACATTCAACCCCATGAGAGAGTAGCTCTCCTAAAAATGTCTGTGGTGATTCTCAATCATCCAGGTCATGGTTGTCTCATAAGTGCTTTCCCAAAAGGCAGCTGGACTGTGTGTGTGTTTTTTTTCCCTTGAGGGAGAAGAAGAAAAGGTTTTGCTTTCTTCTTTGTCTTTGCCTTCTTTTAAAAGAGTGATGCTTCTTGGATGAGAAGTAAAACATTTTCTTCTTCCTCTTCAGGGACCACCCCCCCCTCCACAGCTCAGTTACCTCCACTAGACCGATTAGATCCCACAGATTAGGCCTCCTCCGAATTCCATCCGCCGGCCAGTGTCGACTGGCGACTACCCGGAGGAGAGCCTTCTCTGTGGCTGCTCCGACCCTCTGGAACGAACTCCCCGTGGAGATTCGAACCCTCACCACCCTCCAGGCCTTCCGCAAAGCCCTTAAAACCTGGCTGTTCCGACAGGCCTGGGGCTAAAGAACTGTTGCCCCCGCCTCGAATTGGTATGACTGTTGTGTTTTAATTATGCATATATATTTTTATGTCATTTAAATTCTTGTTTGTATCCCCCTTCTCTGGTTGAGTTGTGAGCCGCCCTGAGTCCCCTTCGGGGGAAAAGTGCGGCATATAAATAAAATCAACATCAACATCAACAGTTTCCTTTTGGAAAAGCACCTTTGAGATAGCTTTCCTAAACTTAGGGGATCGGAGACTAAAACATATGATGAACGGTTGCAGGAACTGGGCATGGCTAGTCTAGTGAAGAGAAGGACCAGGGGAGATATGATAGCCGTCTTCCTATATTTGAGGGGCTGCCACAGAGAGGAGGGGGGGTCAAGCTATTTTCCAAAGCACCTGAAGGCCAGAGAAGGAATAATGGATGGAAACTGACCAAGGAGAGATTCAACCTGGAAATAAGGAGGAACTTTCTGACAGTGAGAGCAATCAAGTGATGGAACAGAAGTTGCCTTCGGAAGTTGTGGGAGCTTCATCACTGGAAGCTTTCAAGAAGAGATTGGACTGCCATCTGTCAGAAAAGATGTAGGGTCCCCTGCTTGGGCTGGGGGTGTGTGTGCGTTGGATTAGATGAGCTACCAAGTCCCTTCCAACTCTGTTAATCTGTAATCTGTAAAAACATGTTGGATCACAACTCCCAGCCTTCATTTGTGCGAATTTAGAAAAAGTAGGGCAAAACTTTGCGTCCTCATAGGGAATGTAAATTCATGTTAAATCTCACTAAAAGAATCCTGGTGAGGAAAATGCAGGACTTTTTTGGGGTGGGTGAGTGGGTAGCCTGTAAGACTAATGATTTTGCTATTAATCGTAAAAACAATTTTGATCTGCTATTTCTTTTTTCTTGAAATGGCCAGAGGACTCTCTTGGCACAAGCAAAAGAATTTGACTTGAGTTGTCTCTGCTTTGAAAGGCACGCTGGTGAGTGATGTATGCTTTGTATCATTGTCGTGAAAGTCCTATTTTTAACATCCTGACTGCCGGCCAATTTTAAGCACAGCCAGTATATGCGTCGTTGGCCAACATGTGTACATTTTGCATTTGACAATAACCCTCTGTTTTTATTGGGTCAGAGTTTAACCTTGCTTCAATCCCCCATTCGGGTTCCCCCCCCTTCCTTCGAAAAGAATCACTTTATAAGCTGTTTCTTGCACCATCGGAAAACCCAGAACAAAATCCCAACTTTCCCCTCCTCTCGACGAATCTCAGCTATTCAGCTGATGCCAATTCTTAAGATGCTTGGTTATCAACAGCCTCTCAAGGGAAGAATTTTAAATGGTTTTGTGACGGCAGGAAGGCTGCCGGGGAGGGACTCTTTAAACAGGCTGCCAACTTGTCATCATCATCATATACATGCAAGAAGAAAACAGATAATGTGAAACAAGAGTGGGGTACATAGCAGCTAATAGACGACATGCTCTTAGCAGGTTCTAGAATTTTCGTTTCATTCCCAAGGCCGATATAATTTCCAAGCGCTGCTCTTTAATTCCAGCAAGTAAAGCACCTGCCCATTTAATCTCTTCTCCTCCGAATGTCTGAAAGGACCCCAAGACTCTTCTGACCTAGGCTTCCCCAAAAAGCACGAAGAAGATTCCTGGTCCCGGCAAAACCCCTTTTTACTAAATGAATGTGAATTCATCTCGTTCACATTCCACAAAGGCCTGGTAAACAGTCTTTCAAAGGTGACGTTATGACCACAGACCTTATCTAGCTTGGAAAGCTGCCATGTAAATATTTTCCAAATGAGGTGCTGTTGCAAGGAAAGACTGGGCAGAGAGTCTCTGAGATTCACGGACAGATCTTCACACTCCTGAAATGAACGGATGAAGGAATTGTTTCCTGCAAAAGCTCCCTCCCCTTTCGCTCCTCTTTTATTTCCTATGGGAGGGGCCATTCACCATCCACCTGTGGCTTTACTCCCAAGCCGACCCTGATTTCTGAGTTGTTCTCTTCTTCTGGCAGCTCTGAGCATGCACACACCGGGAACAGGTTTGGTTTAGCAATCTACTTACGAAAGACCAGGACTCGAGACCACGAAGGCGAGAGAAACAGGTTTATTGATGCATCAAGAGTTCAGAGTGTTCGCACATCAAAACTGAACTGCCTGGGCTACGCCCTGGGCAGTGATTTTATACCTTTTAATCAAACTTCGTAAATCAGTAGGCGTTACAATAGGCGTATACAAATTGATTGTCCAAGCCCCCTGTTTAGGACAGGGAACTACATTTTGGAAAAATACAATGCAGAAGTGAATCCTAAAAGTCATAAAAACAGGATAGAAAAAGTGCTGAGATAATGCCCACATTATTCTGTCATTTGGCTATTCTACACCCACATTACTTCCTTGTGCCATCCTTGTGCAGTAGCTTGCGACATGTCCCCGTAATATTTGTAATACTTATGAGGAAGTTAGAAGTCAAGAAGTCAGGAAGGTAGAAGTTAGAAGTCAAGTCAAGTGCACTAAGGTGAAATGTCAAGCTAATATAAATTTATAAGGTCCATTCTATTAAGACCACCTAACCTGGCCAGCCACTGGTGGGTTTACCTGTGTACCCCCTCCTGCCTCACTATGAAGTGGTATATAAGTCTAAGTGCAATTGCTATGTTGCCAACTAAGAGGGCTTTCAAGATTTCTGAGCAAAAAGTGAATTGATCATTTGTTATCTTTCCTTCTGATCCACCGGAGTTGGCTTTGTTGGGCAGGGAAGATATCGTATAACAAATCATCAAAGGCACCTAAGTAATTTAACAGCCTAAGAGTTACCTATACTGAACAGTGGGTAAACTGAGGTTCCACCTGTTTCTTTTACCGTGTTAGCTGTTGTGATCAGATTGCTGATACCTTCCCCCCCCCCCAACCCCAACTGATAAATTATTCTTGAACATGCGAATGACGTCAAATGCAAATGTCACAGAGAGAGCTGGCAGAGGAGTGTGCCAGGCTGAAATTAGAATGTGGGAGATCTGGGTGTTAGAGCAACTTGACTTTAAAAGTCCACTTGGGCAGCTAGTAAGAAGAGTGATGGTGGTGACATTGAAGGACAAACGTTTGGATGAGTTAAGGTGAGGAAGATGTTGGCTTCTGCCTGTAGACTATAGCAATAGCAATAGCAGTTAGACTTATATATCACTTCATAGGGCTTTCAGCCCTCTCTAAGCGGTTTACAGAGTCAGCATATCGCCCCCACAATCCGGTTCCTCATTTTACCCACCTCGGAAGGATGGAAGGCTGAGTCAACCTTGAGCCGGTGAGATTTGAACAGCCGAACTGCAGAACTGCAGTCAGCTGAAGTAGTCTGCAGTGCTGCACTCTAACCACTGCACCACCTCGGTTCCTGATTCCCTGTGCTGTCTACATTGACACCACAATAAGTGTCTTTTCTTTTCTGCAAGCAATGGGTATAATTGACCTTATGGATTTGGTTTTTTTTCCAAACTTTTCTAGACTAAAGATAAGCCAGAAGACAAGGGTTCGAAAGGAAAGCATGCCCCTCCCAAGAAAGGAATACAGACAGAAAGCAAGAATTCTCTGCAAGGTATTTACAAATACTTTCTGTTGAATAATGTTGGGTCAGAATCTTTAATGCGTGGTAATAAATTAACAGGACTGTTTAAGGCCAGAGAAGGCAACCTGCTGACCTCCAAATGCTTCAGATTACCAACATCCTAATTTCTTATTGAGACCCTCCTAGTTGGGGATTATGGACGTTGATGTCCAATCATCTGGAAAGCTCCAGGTTGCCTATCTTTGATTTAAAACTGTTTCATAAAATTGTAAACTGTATGGGTTCACTGACAAATGCGCGCTCGACAAAAGTGTGCTGATGAAACTGTGGTGAGAAAACCATGAGTTCTAAATCGCGCCGAAGAATGAGCGAAGAAGCACACTGACAACAGCGTGCCGACAAAAGCGCGCCTTCAATAAACAAGTAATAACTGCGAGTTCTGAACCTAACCCTGAACCTAACCCTAAACTTAACCTAACCCTAACCTAACCCTGAACCTAACCCTAACCCTAACCCTAACCCTAACCCTAACCCTAACCCTAACCCTAACCCTAACCCTAAACCTAATCCTAATCCTAACCCTGAACCTAACCCTAAACTTAACCCTAACCCTAAACCTAAACCTAAACCTAACCCTAAACTTAACCCTAAACCTAACCCTAAACCTAACCCTGAACCTAACCCTGAACCTAACCCTGAACCTAACCCTAAACCTAACCCTGAACCTAACCCTTACCTTAACTGAAATCGCGTTTTTGTGGGTGCGGTTTTGTCAGTGCGTTGTTGTGGGCGTGTGTATGACGGCGCACTTTTGTCGTGCGCACATTTGTCGGATCACGAATTGTATGTATTTGAGTTCACAAAACTCTCCACATTCTAAACCCATGTTCTATTCGCAGAGTAAGCAATAACCAATTACAGTGTGCCTTATTGATTCATTGTTCTGTCAGGAAAATTTCTCCTTAGTTCTAAGTTGCTTCTCTCCTTGATTAGTTTCCACCCGTTGCTTCTTGTCCTGCCCTCAGGTGCTTTGAAGAATAGCTTGACTCCCTCTTCTTTGTGGCAACTCCTGAGATATTGGAACATTGCTATCATGTCTCCCCTAGTCCTTCTTTTCATTAAAGTAGACCTACCCAGTTCCTGCAACCGTTCTTCATGCATTTAAGCCTCCAGTCCCCTGATCATCTTTGTTGCTCTTGCAGTTGTTTTTGCAATGTGGACTCCATGAATGTCCTCCAGCTTTTTATCTTATTCCTTTGAAAATATATTTTTTTTGTAGAAAACAAACCGGGAGCCCAATTGGATGAGCAAAACGGAACACGTGAAAAGGTAAACTTGTCCAGCGCAGTCCTTTCCGAGGAGGGCTTCAGACCATGTGCTGCAGAGAAGATGGCCCAGATTGAACCCACAGAGCCTTTGGGATGGGCGAACGGCTCCAAGGATCGCCCCAGAGAAAAAGAAACTGCGATCAGGGACATTGTCCAGAAGGACGGTCCTTTCTGCTCGAGCGGCAGCAACCCGACAGAGACCCAAAGTATGGATCAAGACAACTTTCCCCAGAAACAGATGACTCCACAATGGAAGGGAGGAGAAAAAAGTGGACTCAACGCACCTGCTGGGGAAGATGTGTCTTCTACCTCAAAGTCTGGCAGCGAAGTTATAAGGACAAGGTAATTGGTAGTTCCTGATGTTCTGCTCTTGGATTCTGGGGAAGAAGATGGCAATAGAACAGAGGTGATCTCACCCAGCTTCATGCTTTCCAGAATCCCCACCATGATATTTCTGGCAAACTGACAGCAACAGTAGGTTATATGGGTACTCTGGCATGGCCAGCATTAGTTGGTCCACTGCCTACAGATGTGCAACCTTCATGGATAATTTTCCTTTGAAGGAAAGCTGGTTTAAAGCTAGATAGGTGTCTGACTTGTTGGGTTGCAGAACTAAACCAGGCAGTTATGGAGGTGCAGATGACAGACTCAATGATTCCTCTGTAAAACTGAATCAGCAGCTCTTTGGGCATTTTGAGCTTTCTGAGTCGGCGCAGAAAGAACATTCTTTGTTGTGATCTTTTGATGACGTTTTTGATGTTAGGTGTCTGTTCTGACCCCCCCCCTCCTCCATCCAGTAACGAAAGCCAAGACACGCTTAATGAGAATGTCCTTTAATAACAAGACCAGAATCTCGGTGGCTGAAAGCCAAATAAACAAACAGATAAGGACTTTGGCAGCAAGTCCGACAAACCTTGGCAGCAATTCAAACAAACTCTGGCAGCAATCCAGCCTGCCAAGTTCGTTTCTCTTTAGTCCAAGCGTTGACTTCTGCAAGAAGGGCATGGCACAAGCAGTCTCTTTTATAGTCTGGAGAGGAGCTTAATGACCATCAGCTGAGCGTAATTACATCAGCTCCTGTAATTACATAGTTGTTCTTGATGAGAGTAGCCCTTCGACGGCGTGCATCCTGGAACAACTCATTGTTGGTTTCTGGATCACTCTCTCTTGTCTCCTCTTCACTGATCCAAGGCTCAGGCACCACCTGGTGGCCAACCTGCCTCTCTGCGCCCTGCTTGGAGTCAGAACCCTGTCCAGGGTCCTCCACATCCTCTAGGGCCGACTCATAGGGCCCCTTGCTGTCGGAGTATGGTGGCAGCTCCAACGGCTCCTGCCGGGCCACAACAGGTGTCCATTTTAGGTCTTGGGGTATGGTAGAACCTAGAAAATGAACTGAATGTCTTGCAAAAGCCCATCTCTATTTTACAAATATTGTAATGTTTTCTTCTCCAAAGGGAAGAGAATACAGAATTAAATAGCCTTAGGTACTATGAAACACCCCATCCAGTTAAGTCTGCTTAATATTCTTTTCCTAGGAAGTATAGCAAGGTTCACAGAAGAGAGATTCTAACAATTTGCAACAGCTCTGATTTCAATATTTATACATTAGAGATTACTTTGGATCTTTAGTGATTGTGAAGCAGTTTCCTCCCATTGGTCTGCTCCTTGGTGAAGAAGAAGTGGCAAAAAGAAAAGAGGGCATCGCCCATATTTGTTTATGTCTCCACTCACTGGTTTTTCAGCTTCCTGGCTGGGGAATTCTGGGAGTTGAAGTCCAGAGTGGCCATGGTTGGACACCCCTGGCTTAAGGGACTGTAGAGCTGCTGTAGTTAGAGTACTCAGTGTAGGATGAAAGGGATCATGGGGCTATTTTGTCATCATGTCCATATCCATGAGCACATCTGGGAGACATGCAAGACAGCTTTCACTATATCATCTCTGTTGGTCTTCCTCAACCAGGTGTACTCCAGATCATCATCTCCTTTTAATGACCCCATAATCCTGGGCAACTGAATGGATCCTGAGTGGCTGGATGCCTTTCGTGTTGCCAGTGCAGAGTTATATTTAATAATTTAGTTATATAGCAGATATATTCTCATTGTGCCCAGAGAGAGAAATATCTACCTCTACCTAGAATCAAGCTCACAGCCTCCTGATTGTGAGGCGAGAGCTCCACCTCTAGGCCACCGCACCACTCCCAGTATACTCCAGATGTTGGAACATAAATCCCATATAATCACTTAACTAGCCTTGGGCAGTTTAGAGAATGGGGGTGACGCGTGACACTTTTGAAGCCTACCAATTGAAGAAAAGCTCTTCCTGAGCCCATGCCTTCCTGAAGCAACTGGGTAAAAATCTTGATTAAATTAAATTCAAAAGCCAGAAGGAAAGATCTAAACTTGATTTCTTTGCAGGCCTTCAGTCATTGCACAGATGAATGATGCTCCAGACAAGACTTTGAGAAACAAAGAAGGAAGTGTTGGTAGCTCTGCAGGTAGACATGCTGGTGGGTTGGCTCCATTCTCTCTGCAGCCAACAGGTGAAGGAAGTAAGCAGCTGCAGGAACCTCCTAAAGCCAAGGAGCCCTCAAAGGACAGCAGGACTGAGCCGCCAGAAGAACTGAAAGGAATCCATTCTCCCAATAAGAGGAGCGAGCAGATTCCTAAACTCTCAGGTCCTCCTTCACCAGCACCACTTCCCAAGGCTGAAGACAAAGGAGAAAGTCAATGCAAGACCCTCTTGTGTCCAGGTTCCACCCCAAAAGACTTTGGTGAAGACCTGGGAGCTTCAGGAAAAAGTCCCAAGGAGATGGCAAAGACCATCAAAGACGTCAAACCAGAAACTGTGGAATCACGGAGAGTTTCTTTAGTGAGACGAGAAAGCAGATCCAGACAGGGAGCAGAGAAAGTTTCAGAGGTCACTCCATTCGTAGGAGCCACCAAAGCAGAAGAGATGGTCATTGGTAAGTAGCCGTTTTTGGATCAGTTGCACATTCTCTCTTGGGGTGCATCTGCTTACAAATCCAAAATCTTGCATACAGAACAGGAGCGGACCATATGACCCAGAGCAGGGGTCTCCCACCTTGGCAACTTTAAGACCTATGAACTTCAACTCCCAGGGTTCCTCAATCAGCTGCTGAGTTGCCAAGGTTGGGGACCCGTGGCCTATAGAGCCCTCTCCAGCTCCTATGATTTGATGGTAGGTTAAGTTGCAGAGGAGATCATCACAGCTGGTGAATGGGTGAAGTTGTGTTTGGAGAAGACCATGATAAAGTATGGCTGAATGTCCTCCAGAAAATGGAAAAGAAAAGCACACTGAGGCAAAAGCTAGTTTAGAAAATTATCTCCTTGATGTGAGGCTTGAATTTATATATAGTAAGCCCTAGTTTGTTTTCTTTTTTTAATATAATTTTTTTTATTAGTTTTATTACAGAAAAAACACAAAAAGAAAAGCATCATCTTTCATTACATCTTGTAGAAAGCGTATCCATTGGTCACAAGTACATTTCATGCGTTCTGTCCACAATCACATATATTCCATTCAGTTTAAATTATATATGTTAAAAATTTATATATTTTACTATCACCATACCACCATTTTCATTTAGTTAAGATTTCAAGAACACAGCCACCTGCTAGCATTTTTTCCCCTTCCCCCAGTTCCAGTCAATCTGCCATATCTTTATATCTTTATAACATATTCTAAGAAAAAAAAGTCAATTAGTAGGACATCTAACATTTCCTCTGTCTAACATATCTTTATTATTATTATAGTTAACTGGGGGTTATTTAGTTTGTTTTCTAACCCCCTTGCCATGTTTGCACAATATAACTAAACCAAAATAAAGCCACGTTATTATTTAATGCAAAGTTCTTCTTCTTCTTGTGCTATATCCGTCATTGGACGTTGGCGCAAGATGAAGAAGAAGGAGGAGGAGGAGGAGAAGGAGAAAGAGAGGGGAAAGGAAGGAGAAAGAGGAGAGGGAGAGGAAAGAATAGCAATAGCAATAGCAATAGCAATAGCAGTAGACTTATATACCGCTTCATAGGCCTTTCAGGCCTCTCTAAGCGGTTTACAGAGAGTCAGCATATTGCCCCCAACAATCTGGGTCCTGAAGAAGAAGAAGAAGAAGAAGAAGAAGAAGAAGAAGAAGAAGAAGAAGAAGAAGAAGAAGAAGAAGAAGAAGAAGAAGAAGAAGAAGAAGAACAACAACAACAACAACAACAACAACAACAACAGCTTTGCATTAAATAATGATGTGGTTGTATTTTGGTTTAGTGTAGTACGATGGTTTAGTTTAATGCGAAGGACATATCTGCAAATGAGAACTGTAAATTTATTATTTATAGCATCTTTGTTATAAGTGAACCGAGTTTTCAAATATTCAAATAACTAGTTGTTGTTGTTGTTGTTGTTTTTAAAAATCACAACTTCTTGTGATGTTTGAGACCAATTGTCTATGTAAATGAAATACTCAGAACTTTCTGTACCTCTTCCAGTGCCTGAAATAGTTTGATTAATAATAAGCTATCAACATTTGCAAAATGAAAGATAAAAGCACCATATGGTTATAATTTTGCATGAGTCTCCAAAGAGTTATGCCTATCATTTTCTTCCCTTCTACCTACATCATTGGAAACATCTTGAGCTGTGGATAGTCTCTGATCTACTTACTTCATCTGGAGAAAGACAGGAAGGAAGGAAGGAAGGAAGGAAGGAAGGAAGGAAGGAAGGAAGGAAGGAAGGAAGGAGCACCAATAAAAGAGACTATTTGTAGCTCAGGGTTGAAATGAGGGGTCCTTGGTGTCCTCTGAGCTTGCTCATTTCCTTGCAGATGTTTCATTACCCAAACTAGGTAACATCATCAGTGCTAGTGAAAGAGGCTGATGAAAGATGTCAAAGTGATGTTCAACTGTCTGTTGCAAGAAACATCAAAGCTATGTTCCTCTGTTTCTTCCTCAGATGACAGTCCTCCTCCTCCAGCTCCTTTCGAGCATCGCATTGTGAGCATCAAACAAACCGAGTTAACCGCTTTGTACACTGTAAGCCACGATGAAGTCCTGGGAGGGTGAGTTTCAGTACAGCGTGATCGTGAAGAAATTACCTTGGAAATAATTTCTTAATCCTCCAGTTGTATAAATATGAGTGCTATTTGGAAGAGGTGGTTTATTTTTAAAGTCTGCTGTGAGACCGTCACAAATTCAATGTTGTCCTCACACTGTTAGTTTGCAGGGACTGTTTTTGCTCTTGGTTAGCTAGTTCAATGGACTTGGTACAGGGACGTGGTAACTCAGTGGCTAAGAGGCTGAGCTTGTCAATCAGAAAGGTTGGCAGTTCAGCAGTTCGAATCCCTAGCTCCATGTAACGGAGTGAGCTCCTGTTACTTGTCCCAGCTTCTGCCAACTTAGCAGTTCGAAAGCACATTAAAAAATGCAAGTAGAAAAATAGGGACCACCTTTGGTGGGAAGGTAACAGTGTTCCGTGCACCTTCAGTGTTGAGTCATGCCAGCCACATAACCATGGAGACATCTTTGGACAGCGCTGGCTCTTTGGCTTTGAAATGGAGATGAGCACCGCCCCCTAGAGTCAGGAACGACTAGCACATATGTGTGAGGTGAACATTTACCTTTTACCTTTAGCTCAGTGGTTCTCAACCTATGGGTTGGGACCCCTTTGGGGGGTCGAATGACCCTTTTACAGGGGTCACCTAAGACCATTGAAAAACATATATTTTCAAACAAAATAATTTTATGGTTGGGGGTCATCACAACATGAGGAACTGTATTAAAGGGTTGTGGCATTAGGAAAGTTAAGACCCACTGCTTTAGCTAGTTCAATGACAATCACAGCACCCATGTTCATAGAATCAAGATCATGTGAAGTGTTAATACCACTTTATAATGCCTTGGTAAGGCCACACTTGGAATCCTGCATTCAGTTTTGGTCATCAGAATGTAGAAAAGATGTGGAGACTCTAGAAAGAGTGCAGAGAAGAGCAACAAAGATGATTAGGGGAGTGGAGACTAAAACATATGAAGAATGGTTGCAGGAACTGGGTAGGTCTAGTTTAATGAAAAGAAGGACCAGGGGAGACATGATAGCAGTCTTCCAATATCTCAGGGGTTGCCACAAAGAAGAGGGAGTCAAACTATTTTCCAAGGCACCTGAGGGTAGAACAAGAAGCACTGGGTGGAAACTAATCAAGGAGAAAAGCAACTTAGAACTGAAGAGAAATTTCCTGACAGTTAGAACAATTAATCAGTGGAACAACTTGCCTCCAGAAGCTGTGAATGCCCCAACACTGGAAGTCTTTAAGAAGATGTTGGATAGCCATTTGCCTGAAATGGTATAGGGTTTCCTGCCTAGGCAGGGGGTTGGACTAGAAGACCTTCAAGGTCCCTTCCAATTCTGCTATTGTATTGTATTGTATTGTATTGTATTGTATTGTATTGTATTGTATTGTATTGTATTGTATTGTATTGTATTGTATTGTATTGTATTGTATTGTATTGAATATAAGAATTATTTCAAAGGAAGTGCGTAAATAACATACTCAACCAGGCCAGTGAAAGTTCTAGCAATTGTAAGTTGCTAAACCTAGTTAAAGCTCAACATAGGCTACTTAAATTTGCTAAACAGGGCTTAACAGGGGCTATTGCATAGCAAATCCAACTTTTCTTTTTGTTAGTGTAAGCGCCTTAAGGCATTGTGCCAAATCTGAAAAATCTCTTTTCCAACCACTAAACTATGCATCTTGCACCAACTTGGCCCATATTGGTTGGGCGAAAGTCTTGCTTATTCTGAAGGCATGAAGTTGTAGAGATTAGGATGAAGCCTCTGCAGTTGTCCATTCCACACCCCAAGGGATCTTGCTGTGTGTTGAAACCTCCTTGGCAAAACAACTTCGGCAATGTGTACTGGAAGGTTGGTAGAAACCTGATGCTGGAAGGAAAGTTCAGGAGGCAAACTTGCTTTGATCTCATGACACTTTCTTGGGTAGCCCAGAGAAGAGAGAGATGCCATCTGCACTGCCATAGTTTGCTTCTAATGGATGGAAGATTAACGTCACAAATTTCTCTTTGGCAATCTCACAACACACTTCCTTGTTTAAAAAAAAAAAAAAAAAGGATTGCCACTACTGGCTTTTCATTTTTTGACCTTAGGAAAGTAGCCACTTGTATACATTTGTGGCCTTAATATTTCTTTTTTTTTTTTTAATTTTTTTTTTTAAACACATCAACACATCAACAAAAACAAACACATGACTTAAAACAACATAGGAACAAGAGGTTCCATCGTATAACATACAGCAGTTCTGTATCCGTTTCTTTACAGTTAGTGTTTTCCCTTCTATACATTTCTATCTTGCATTCATGGTCCCCTTATTCGTTATCCATTTTTATGTGCTATTCTATATTTATTTATACTTAGCTATTTATAAAAAAAATATTGTTACTCATATTATGCTTTATTATCGTTTATTCTCTTGCATACAATTATAGATATACATTTACATGGTTATTCTTTTTCTTTGCCTTTCTTATACTTTTGTTATTCCATTTAAAAGGTTATAATATACAGTTTGGGTTGCTTTGTTTACCATCCCTGGCGCCTGTTGTAACACCACCTTATTTTCCCTTTCTTTTCTCCCTCCCTTCCTTCTCTACTTCCTTCCTTCCTCCTCTCCTTCCCCTTCCTTCTTCCCTTACCTCTCCCCTACTCCTACCCCCTCTCTTAATATTTCTTATTGGGGCTATATTCGGGGATATCTTTTAAAAAAATAATAATTTTATTTATACATTTTTGTTTAACATATATAAGTGCCTAATAAACAGTGAATTGTCTGAGTCAATTTAGATATACGTAATGATAGTAACAGGGGCACACAGTGGCTCAGTGGCTAAGACGCTAAGCTTGTCGATCAGAAGGGTCGGCAGTTCGGCGGTTCGAATCACTGCATAACGGAGTGAGCTCCCATTACTTGACCCAGCTCCTGCCAGCCTAGCAGTCCGAAAGCACGTAAAAATGCAAGTAGAAAAATAAGAGCCACCTTTGGTGGGAAGGTAACAGCGTTCTGTGTGTCTTCGGAGTTTAGTCATGCCGGCCACATGACCACGGAGACGTCTTCGGACAGCGCTGGATCTTCGGCTTTGAAACGGAGATGAGCACTGCCCCCTAGAGTCGGGGACGTCTAGCACATATGTGTGAGGGGAACCTTTACCTTTAGTGTAACTGATAGAAAATTAATAAAAAAAATATTATTCCCTTTTTGGGGGGTTATTCATAGCTCAAATACAACTGGCAAAGCATATACAATTACAGGCCGCCTCCAGGTTGTCATATTTTGCTCCACAATGAAAGAATATGACCGGGGAGTAAGATTTTTAACATAAGCACTAAACAACTGTCTGGAAAGATCAGGCTTAATCCTTCCTAAGCTGGGAGAAAGAAGAGCTTTAGACTCCTGACCTCTTGATTCTGTTCCCTTTGTACTAGGTTATTTTTAATTGACGATAAGAATAGTTGGTCTCTGGAGGCGTCGGCTGTGTGTTGTCCCCCCCCTTCCCCGCCCTCCCCAAGTTGTTTTCCTTGTGGGTTTCATCGCTTTGTGTGTTCTCCATCTTTCAACAGGGGCCGTTTTGGTCAAGTTCACAAGTGTACCGAAAAGTCCACGGGACTCTGCCTGGCCGCCAAGATCATCAAAGTGAAATTAGCAAAAGAAAGGGTAAGGAGGGCCTCTTAAAAATATTAAAACATAAAGCAAGCAAAAGACCAGATTAAGAGATCGCTTTATTTCAGTCAGTGTTCGGGTCGCATTGATTTAAATCAAGTCAATTTAAGTGATGATTTAAATCATGATTTAATATCACTGGTAGACAGGCTTGATTTAAATCATATCAGAACAATTATTCAATGGAACAACTTGCCTCCAGAGGTTGTGAATGCTCCAACACTGGACGCTTATAAGAAGAAGTTGGATAACCATTTGTCTGAGGTGGTGTAGAGTTTTCTGCCTAAGCAGGCAGTTGGACTAGAAGACCTCAAAGGTTCCTTCCAACTTTTCTATTCTATTCTATTCTATTCAGTTTAGGTTTAGGTTTATTCGATTTATATGCTGCCCTTCTCCCAAGGACTCAGGGCGGCGTACAACGTTAAAAAGAAACATATAATACAAAAGTTCAGAAGAAATTAAACAGGATATCCTAAACCCAATTAAAATTGACAATGACACTTTTTAAAAAAAGAGAATTAAAATTAAAATTAACAGTAATCAATAATTTGTTTTGTTTTGTTTTGTTCAGGCCAGGCTGGCTTATTCTATTCTATTCTATTCTATTCTATTCTATTCTATTATTTCGACTCGATTTAAATCATAATTTTTAAAGACTGACTGTCATCTCTGCCGTGAAATTGTGGGAATGCATCAACGCAGTGCATGTAATCTCAGTTTACAGAGCTTGGATTCATCAAATGAGTTTACCAAAAATGAAAATCTTGCAGAATACACAGCCTCATGCTCTCTAACTAAGCTCAATTTCGTGCTGAATAAACTAAATTATTAACGTATCTTAAATAGAAAACTCTTAAGATAGATTTTTTTTTACTCCAAAAGCATTTTATTAAAACAAATTTGATAAAAATTTAAATTTTTTTTAACTAAAATCAAACCTGAGTCCTTGGGAGAAGGGCGGCATATAAATATAATAAATCTCAATCTCAATCTCAAAACAATCCAATTTTTTAAATTTCTTTTTAAAATTATTTTAAAAAAATTTAAATCATTGATTTTTATTCACCCTGGTCAGTGTTTTCTCTGTAAAGCAAGATCTTCCATAAGGACGTAGCTAGATATAAAAACCATCTTGTAGTAGTCCACGGGTTAAGGCTCTGGTGGCTAACCTTTTTCTCCTCACGTGCCGAAACACCCACAATGCGATGCGCCCTGCACGCATGACCCCTCTCCTGCCCTCTTTCCCTGCGTATGCGCACGACCACCTCGCACTCCCCCCGTGTATGTGTGCGACCCACCCGCACCCCGATTTGAGCCTAGGAGGCTTCCCTGAAGTCTCCTGGGAACAAAATTGGGCCACAGGTGTGCCTTCCGCGCTTCCTCTCACCCCCCCTCACATGCACATGGTCCCCCATGCATGCGTGCATGTTTCCTGCATGTGTGGCAGAGACCCGAAAATTAGCTGGCTAGCGAGAGGCGCATGCACATGCGTGGTGGATCTGAGCTGGGCGACGGCTCGCATTCCTGTGTCATGCGTGCCACACGTTCGCCCTCATGGGGTTAAGGTGTTGGATTAGGAGCACGTATGTCTACTTTCCTGCTCTCTGTATTGCTAATACATGCTGTATTGCACTCTACATGGGGCTGCCCTTGAAGAGTGTTCGAAGACTTCAGTTAGTCCAGAATGCAGCCACGCGAGCGATAATGGGCGTACCTAGGTACACCCACGTTACACCTATCCTCCGCGAGCTGCACTGGCTTCCCATTGGTCTCTGGACATGTTTCAAGGTGCTAGTCATTACTTTTAAAGCCCTACATGGTCTAGGACCTGGCTACCTGAGAGACTGCCTCCTGCCAGTCACCTCCCAGAGACCTATAAGATCGCACAGATTAGGCCTCCTCCGGATTCCATCTGCCGGTCAATGTCGGCTGGCGACCCCCCGGGGGAGGGCCTTCTCTGTGGCTGCTCCGGCCCTCTGGAACGATCTTCCCGTGGAGATCCGGACCCTTACTACCCTTCCAGCCTTCCGCAAAGCGACCAAGACCTGGCTGTTTCGGCAGGCCTGGAGCTGTTGATTTTGTCCAGTCCCATCCTAAGCTATGAATGTTGTGGAATTTTAATGTTGTTTTTCTTTATTTTTGTATGTTCCCCCTTCCTTTTTATCTGTAAGCCGCCCTGAGTCTCTCGAGAGTGGGCGGCATACAAACCTTGTAAATAAATAAATAAATAATAATGACCTATTTCGTTACTCATGTTTCAGGAAGAAGTGAAGAATGAGATAAATATAATGAACCAGTTAAGTCACGTCAATCTCATTCAACTCTATGACGCTTTTGAGAGCAAGAACAACCTCACCTTAATTATGGAATAGTGAGTTGCAAAACACCTTTGAAGCATTTTTGAGATCTCTCAGAGACCGGGATACGTGAACCATTTGGGTAGAAGTAGCTGGGATGATGGGACGTTTCCTAACACGAGACAGGATTATAAGATTGTATACGTATGTGGCTAAAATATCTGCCTATCTTAAGGACCACTCAAACGAGAGATATAAACGAGACTGGAAAAAATGGATCGATTATATACAAAATAAATATGGGAGTAAGAAATTCCAGATAGCTTATGATTAAGATCAGGAATGATATAAATTGTTTAAAGTTAGCCTAGCAAGGAGGAGCTAAGTTCAATGTAAAGATGTTATCAATTTTTTATTCTTTTTTCCAATAAAGATTTATACCGTGTATGGGTTCTGGGAAGTCGGGGGAGGGAAGGCTGGGGAGGGGGGCTGGGGGGGAGGGGGGGAGGGAGGGAGGGATGAATATTAGGCTTGATGACAGGTGTTAGATTTTAATGTAATATGATTGCACATGTATACTGTCTTCTCTTATTTTTTCTTTAAAACTAAGATATGTTAAGTATATTGATATGCAAGTATAAATACCATCAACATAGAATGGAGTTTGCTCACAAGCTGAAATACACCAATGAGAGGAAGAGTGGGAAACAGAGGAGAGAAGAAAGATGGGAAGAGAGGGATAGGAGAGAGGGTAAGGGGGGAAGATGAGGAGGATAAGGAGGATAAGGAGGAGTGGAATGAAGAGAGAGAAGGAAAAAGGAAGGGGAAGTAGAGTAGAAAAGGATGATGGAGGGAAGAAAGGAGGTAGGAGAGAGGCAGAAGAAAGAGGTGTATGGAGAGCAGAAGAGCTAATAATGGGTTTTTATCTTTCTGGGCGTTGATGACAAGAGGAACTGATCTAATTACTACTTAATACAATAGGATATTGGCTATGTAATAGTATACATGTGATTGTATGTTATGAAAATGGAAAATAAAAAAGTATTTAAATTGGAAAAAAAAGATTATATACGTATGATGATTTTTAAAAGCCATTTTTTTTTTAAAAAAAAGAGCAAACAGACACATTTGGAAGGTTTTGGACCTCTAACGCAGATGGGTCCTTGACTTATGACTACAACGTAGCCCCAAATTTCTGTTGCAAAGTGGGACGGATGTTAATTTTTCGCCCATTTTTAGGTCCTTTCTTGCTAGAGTTGATAAGCGGATAACTGCAGTTGTTCAATTAGTAACACATTTGTTCAGGGAATCTGGCTTCCCCGTGAACTTTGCTTGTCAGAAGGTGGCAAAGGGGATGACGTGATGACCCCAGCACACTTCAACCGTCATAAGTACATGCCAGTTGCCAAGCATCCGATTTTCATCATGTGACCATGGGGATGCTGCAACATGCATGGATGGAGGTCCTCCTTCTATCACAATTAAAAATCAAACGTCAGTGCCTATGTATGACATGGGGTGTGGAAAGGGTTGCCACTTCCAAGGGTTTTTTTTTGGGGGGGGGGTTGGCGGAGAGAGGGGAGATACGTAGTTGTCCCACCTCCGTAATAACTGTCCTTGTCTTGTTCCACCAGTGTCGATGGTGGGGAACTCTTTGAGCGGATCGTAGATGAAAACTACAATCTTACCGAGTTGGATGCTATCTTATTTACCAAACAAATTTGCGAAGGAATCTACTACCTGCATCAACAGTACATCCTCCATCTTGATCTGAAGGTAAGTTTGGAACCTACTAGGGGGCGGGGATTCAACCGATTCGGATTGGTTCGGGCAAAGCGGATGCTAAATTTACATCTCGTTCGCCGAACCGGTTAGGTGCAAGGACTGGCTGGCCCCGCCCATCCGACCCCTCCCCTCCCAGGAATCTCCATGCAGCCTGTTTTGAATGCCTGTTAAGTGCAGGGCCTGTATGGAGGCTCTGGGAAGGCAAAAAAATGGGCCCCTCGGAAGTTCCGGAATTCCGGAAATGGGCCCATTTTTGGCCTCTGGAGGGCCTCTGGAACCAGGGGAGGCCGTTTTTGCTCTCCTGGAGGCTCAAGGAAAGCCGCTGGAACCTGGGGAGGGCGGAAATGGCCCTCCCTCCTGGTGCAGGAGGCCGAGTAGGCCATGCCCACTAAACAACCGAGCAGACAACCAGTTGCTAAAATTTTTGAATCCCACCCCTGGAATCTACTACCCGTATACATGAATTCTGGAAAAGGACTCTAAAGATTAAGCTTTAAGCTTGTCCGCTGTCTTCTTTTGTAGCCCGAGAATATCCTCTGTGTGAGCTACAGTGGGAACCAGATCAAAATAATTGATTTCGGACTCGCAAGGAGGTAAGTCTCCCCCGCTCCTCTTTACGCTTTGTTGATGTTTTCTTTATTCCTTCGGCATCTCCTCCCTTGTAGACGGCAAATATTTGGTGATCTCGCCTGGAAGTTCACTAAAATGCCACCCCGTCGCCATGGTGACCGAGCTTTCACTCAAAAGGCCTTCTTGCTAGGAGGGAAGGAAGGAGAGAAGGAGAGAAGAAAGGAGGGAAGGAAGGAGGGAAGGAAGGAGGGAATATAGGAGAGAAGGAAGGGGGGAAGGAAGGAGGAAAGGAAGGGGGAAAGGAAGGAGAGAAGGAGAGAAGAAAGGAGGGAAGGAGGGAAGGGGGAAGGAGAGAGGGAAAGAAGGAGGGAAGGAAAGAGAGCAGGAGAGAAGAAACGAGGGAAGGAAAGAGGGAGGGAGGAAAGAAGAAGTAGGACCGTTGTAAGATAAGATGGATCTATGGGATGGTAAGAAAGCAATCTTCAAGTATATTGTCAACTGTAGGGAAAAAATTGTTATAAATACATATTATTAATAACAGTTATGAGATCATATATGAAATTGATAAAATAAAAATTAAAAAAAGGCCTTCTTGCTAGAAAGTGAGTGATCACAATATCTTTGCCCCCCAATTCCTCTATCACTATAAACTCATTTGCCTATCCCCGCCTCTCTGCGCTCACCAACTGTCTGTCTTCCTTTCTCATCTTTGCTAAAGGTACAAGCCTCGTGAGAAACTGAAAGTCAATTTTGGCACGCCCGAATTTTTGGCTCCCGAAGTCGTCAACTATGATTTTGTGTCCTTCCCAACGGACATGTGGAGCGTAGGCATCATAGCGTACATGCTGTGAGTAAACCCTGCTTTTTTTTTTTTTTAAAGGAACGAAAGGGGGCCATTCTCAACAACTGCGCCATAGGGAAGACTAGGATAGAACATTGGAGAGGGCCAGACTTGCAAGAGATGGCTGGACCTTTCAAGTAGTTGTTGTTTTGGTTCCCTTTATGACATAGTGGGCGCGATAGCTCAGTGGCTAAGACACTGAGCTGGTTGATCAGAAAGGTCAGCAGTTTGGCGGTCCGAATCCCTAGCGCCATGTAACAGAGTGAGCTCCTCTTACTTCTCCCAGCTTCTGCCGACCTAGCAGTTCGAAAGCACGTAAAAAATGCAAATAGAAAAATAGGAACCCCCTTTGGTGGGAAGGTAAGTGTTCCGTGCGCCTTCAGCGTTTAGTCATACTGGCCACATGACCACGGAGATGTCATAGGGGGCGGTGCTCATCTCCGTTTCAAAGCTGAAGAGCCAGCGCTGTCCGAAGACGTCTCCGTGGTCATGTGGCTGGCATCACCTGTGACTTTACTGCCAAGTCAACCCTGATTTCTGAGCTATTCTTTTCTTCTGGCAGCTCTGCGCATGCACACACTGGGAACAGGCTCCAGATGTTCTTCTGCCTCACTGCTGTCTAGCTCTGAAGGCAGCTGAGAACTGGCAGATGGCCTCGGCTCCGTCTCTGCCTCCGATGCAGAGCCCTTGTCCGAGCCCTCCCCAGCCTCCAGGACTGATCCATGCTCCTCCCCAACCTCCTCACTGTCTGATTCTACTGCCTGCTCTGCTGGCCACAACACATTTTAGCCCTTTTCCCAAACAGTTGGAGCTTTGTCCTCCAAACTGTGGATTATGCGCAACACCTCAAGCATCTCCAAGCAATATCTCATTTCTCTTCTTAGGGTCAGTGGCTTGTCGCCTTTCCTTGGGGAGACTGACGCAGAGACCATGAATTACATAATCAACTGCAACTGGGATTTTGATGGAGAAGCATTTGAGCAGGTTTCGGAAGAGGCCAAAGACTTTGTTTCCAGACTTCTAATAAAGGAAAAAAGGTGTTAACTTGCTCTGGGGTCTTATCCCAGCTCTCATTCCAGGCCTTCCCAGGTCTCTCCCCTACACGGATATCCTGCCTTGTTGTGGAATGAATTGAGTTGCCTGCACCCAATCCATCATGCTTATTCTATATATTGTGGCTTAAGATGTACGGATCAGACTAACGTAAATGCCTATACAGGAAGTCCTCAGCTTAGGATCATAATTGGGCCCAACATTTTCTGGGTCTAAGCAAGACAGTTGTTAAGTGAGTTTTGCCCCGTTTTACAACCTTTCTCGCCGCAGTTAGTCAGTGTATTCGCAATTGTTACGTTAGTATCATGGTTGATTGAACTTGGCTTCCCCGTTGACTTTGCTTGCCGGAAGATTCACAAAAGTCGTGCAATCTGGGACACCACAACAGTCATAAATACATGCCAGTTGCCAAGGGTCTGAATGTCAATCACATGACCACAGGGAGGCTGCACCAGGGGTGGTACTCACTTCCCTACGGGTTCGCAAATGTGAGTGCATGTGAGTCCGCGCATGCGCTCTGCCTTAAAAAAAACCTGGCCTCAATTGGATGCCGTAGAGTCGGGTGGGCGGGGCCACCTGCAATTTCCGCTATCGGTTTGGACGAACCGGCAGAACACCAGGTCTGGGCTGCACCAATCGTGTGAGAAACAGCCACAAGCCCACTTTTTTCCCCCCCATGCCATTATAACTTTGGTCGCTAAATGGACCGTCGTTAAGCCGAAGACTACCTGTAGGTCTACCGGCATGCTCTGCACTGCAACCTGTCCCTTCACAAATGCTTTTTTTCTCCCTTTCTCTCATCCTGATATCCCAGTGGCAGAATAAGTGCAGCCAACTGCTTGAAACACGAGTGGCTGACCAACCTGTCTGCCAAGGCGAAGAGATCAAAAGTTCGCTTGAAGTCTCAGATGCTTCTACAGAGATACGTGGCCCAGAAGAAGTGGAAGGTAAATGCCACACTGCTCCCCTTTTTTTCTGAGCTCCATATTGCTGTTGTGGCCTGTTGGCCTCTCCAGCAGCCAAATCAGGGGAGGAGGCGGCGTCAAGGCAACCTTAGACCTCCAAGAGGGAAGAGGGAATGGAGCTGGGAGAGAGAGGGGGGGGAGAGAGGGGAGAGAGAGGAGAGAGAGAGAGGAGAGAGAGGGGAGAGTGAGGGGGGAGAGAGGGAAGAGAGGGGAGAGAGGGAAGAGAGAGAAGAGAGAGAGGAGAGTAGAGAGAAGAGAGAGAGAGGAGAGAGGGGGGAGAGAGTAGAGAGGAGAGGAGAGAGGAGAGAAGAGAGAGGGGAGAGAGAGAGAGGAGAGAGGGGAGAAAGAGAGGGAAGAGGGAATGGAGCTGAGAGGGAGAGAGAGAGGGAGAGGAGAGAGAAAAGAGAGAGAGAGAGACAGAGAGAGAGAGAGACAGATAGAGAGAGACAGATAGAGGTGGAGACTGGGCCATCCTTCAGCCCTCATATGGAGAGTCAACAGCGCCCATGACTGGAGGTGGCTGATGAGGAAGAGGAGGAACAGCTGAATCCAGTGCCTGATGCAGTGATGTACAGAAGGCAGAGGAGAGGAGGGCAGTGGAAATCCATGGGCCAGTCCTTGGGAAGGAAAAGCCAACGCTGCTAGTGAAGCCCCACCCACGCTCTGGGGATAAAAGGCAGGCGGCGGAGATGAATTGATGTAGCAGACAACTATTCATCTCCATGCTGGATGGACTTGGATCCAGCAACATTATCCTGGAACATGTGTGTTTACCGTCATTCGTGACAATATCTCTGTAGAGAAGCCCGACGTGGACACAATTATGCCTCTTTTTCTCTTAATTACATCAATGCTTTGTATATCCGAACTGTTTTATCTACCAGCAAGCTAGTTTTAAGCAACAGATGACTTGATCTAGCGGAAGATATATATTAAACATGATTGTCCCAAAGGTGCTTTTTTTCCAAGAGTCAACTAGACTTTCTGGTTTTTCTTCGAAGACGTTTTGCTTCTCATCCATTCTTCAGCTCTGAAAAAGCTTCTTGGATGAGAAGTGAAACATCTTCAAAGAAAAATCCAGAAAGTCCAGTTGACTCTTGAAAAAGCACCTTTGGGACAACCATGACCTGGATGACTGAGGATCTCCATAGATACTGAACATGATGACTAGACAGCTGGTCTAAAGTCCTAGGTAGTGTGAAGCATGTAAAAACAGAGGGATAGAATCAAGATCCCGTGAAGTGTTGATACCACTTTATAATGCCTTGGTAAGGCCATGCTTGGAATACGGCATCCAGTTTTGGTCACCACGATGTAGAAAAGATGTTGAGATTCTAGAAAGAGTACAAAGAGCAACAAAGAGGATTAGGGGACTGGAGGCTAAAAAATATGAAGAACGGTTGCAGGAACTGGGTAGGTCTAGTTTAATGAAAAGAAGGACTAGGGGAGACATGATAGCAGTGTTCCAATATCTCAGGGGCTGCCACAAAGAAGAGGGAGTCAAACTATTCTCCAAAGCACCTGAGGGCAGGACAAGAAGCAATGGGTGGAAACTAATCAAGGAGAAAAGCAACTTAGAACTAAGGCGGAATTTCCTGACAGTGAGAACAATTAATCAGTGGAACAACTTGCCTCCAGAAATTGTGAATGCCCCAACACTGGAAGTCTTTAAGAAGATGTTGGATAGCCATTTGTCTGAAAACAGTATAGGGTTTCCTGCCTAGGCAGGGGGTTGGACTAGAAGACCTCCAAGGTCCCTTCCAACTCTGCTATTGTATTGTATTGTAATGTATTGTATCGTATTGTATTCTATTCTATTCTATGCTATTCTATTCTGGTGGAGAATCTCAAAAATCTGTACGAATGTTGAATGTTCTGGTGAAGATACAATCCAAGCTCGTAGGAAACTTGCAAGAATCTTGTTTTTTCATCACATTTCTTTCTTTTACAGAAGCACTTCCATGTGGTCGCAGCTGCCAACAGGTTGAGAAGATTCCCTAACCAAACAGAGTCTCCAGCTGCTGAAGATAACTGAGATTGAGTGATTTCCACCAGTTTCACGTTTTCTTTCCTCCTCTTCCTCAGTTGTACATCCAGTCGTCTGGTTAGGTTGCCACCCTCAAGGCTAAGAAGATACCTTGGGACCTCCCTGCACCAAGGGGAGGTCATCACTTGCAAGAGGAGAGGAAGAAAACCGCTTGGATCATACCTCTTAGACTTTCATTTCCGTAATTACACATTAGTGGTTAGGAATGGTTTTTTTCTGCTGGGGACTGGCTGTCTTATTTTTAAGAATGTTAGGGTTTCAAGAATGGGTGGAAGCAGAAAATGTAGCTTCTGCAAGAGTTGTGATAGTTATTTTCTGAATTCCGTATTTTTGCTTTGAAAGTAGAACTTTGGGTAGTGATCAATAGCTTTAAGCACATTTGCCAAGACATTGTATTGGGATTAGAGTCCCTCTTTGGAGGGAGATGGGCGGTACAGAAATGTGAAAAGTAAATAAAAGTAGTTACCTTTTATACACTCACTTATGGCTTCTCTTTGGCTTTACTTTTCCAAACTGTTTTTTTAAAAAAATAAATAAATGATGAGCTGCATAATTATTTGCCACTATTTTGGACACCATCAGGATATCAGCTTGGGGTTTTGTGGGAAATGGGAGATAAAATATAAAAATGATTTAATGATTTGTTGTTGCTCTGACCCAGGCTTCTGTAAAAAGCATGAAGCAGAGTCTTGGTCCCAGTAAAACCCCTTTTATTTACACGACTGTGAATTGCTTTCATTCACAGTGAGCCAGGTTTGGCTAACAGTCTTTCAGAGGAATATTTATCAATATGAACCTTATTGTGTCTGGAGAGCTGCCAGATAATTAGTTTCCAAACACAGGACAAGGCAAAACTTGGCACAGAGTCTCTTATAGTCACAAACAGAACTTTCCACACTTGAACCAACCGAATGTATACGAATTGTTTCCTGCAAAAGCCCCCTCCCCATTCGCTCCTCTTTTGAGAGGGGCCAATCACCTCTGAGGTGTGGCTTTACTCCTAAGTCAACCCTGCTTTCTTGCAACTTGATTTGGAAATGCTTGGATCCGACTGGACAGTTTGATGCTGGCCGAATCCTTGTCTTGACTTCAGTTTGAGATCTTGTTGCATTTTTCTTTCACCATCTAAATGCGTGTTTCTCAACTGTGGCCATTTTAAGTTGTGGACTTCAACTCCCAGAATTATCCCAGCCAGTCATACTTAAATGGTTAACCAATTGCCTGCTCCGCTCACTTATGATTAGGATATCCTTATGGAGGCGACAAAGCTGTAATAGCCGTTCTATTCTAATAATCCGGAAGGTGGTATTTGGATTTATAGAATGAAACCACAAAGAAGACCGTTGCATAAATAAAAGTTTATTGATGCTTCCAGAGAGGAATTAACACTGGTTATGGTTACAAAATTAAATAATTAAAGGGACCAATCTTAAAGAGTTAATGGGACCTTAATGGTTGATTATGTCATTCCCATTAATTACACAAAGGGAGATAAAAAGCAGGCATCTTAGATTAACATATATTCTTAATTTATGCAGCTTATAAAGGTGTTAGATTTTATTTTACTGCTGCATTAAGCGTGTGCTATAACTGACGTGGAAATATCTTGCTGCCCAAAATCAGAGCCAAATCACAAAATTATCGGAGGTATAGTTGTATCAACCCCAAAACACGACTCACATTTTGCTGAAGTTATTAATGAGCTGAACACATTTAAAAGCAGGTCAATCTAGGCCTCAAGGTGGCCTTATCAAGGAATTCAAGTTTTCGGGGTGGTGGTGGTGGTTCCTCCCTCTCCCAACAGATTAGTTCTCCAGACAATGGCCAACAGACCAGCCTGACGTTTGCGCTCACTGGAGGAACAACTCCACTCACACACTGTTGCTTTGCGATTTTGCAGCATTTTCTAAGATTCGTCGTTTCCATTCTTCATAATCTTCCTTAGGCTCAATTTCATTTTTGGGACGCTTGCGGGAGACTTTTGCTTCCAGAACTAACAGGGAAAAAAATAAGATATTTGTGTGTGTCTGTCTGTCTGTCTGTGTGTAGGGACAAACACAAACACACAGTTCTAAGAATCAGGTTTTTCTTAGGACGTCAGAATTAGTGGAGCCCTCTTGCTTGTTAAGAATTTGTTTGTGGCACTTCTAGCTGGCATTTAAATATGCTTTTTGGAATCGATTCAGATGAACGACTTGGGCATTAAACCAGCTTGGTGGTTATGAGAATTCTGGGGTTCGGTTTACAGAATTTCAAACTAGGATGGAATACCGTGTTCCAGCTAAGAAAGCTGGGAATTATTTGAGGGCAGCAGGATGAGGATATTTCCTAGCTGAGGAACCTGCCATAAACAGGTCCATCTTATAGCAGGGGTCACCAATCTTTCGGACCTCAGGGACCACTAAATTTATAATTTTAAATTCCGCGGACCACTAATATGATCTGCCTAATGACTAGCTGGGTGGGCGTGGCAAGGCAGTCATGTGACTGAATGGGCGTGGCCAACTCAATGTCAATCATGTTGAGGGGCGCCTTGCTAGCCTCTACTCACCACTCCTTGACTGCCTGCCCGGGCTCCTTAGGGTCCCAACAGGAAACAGTTGTGGGAGCTAAGCAGCCACCACGAGAAAGAGTTGGCAAAACAGCTCAGTTCAAATTGGAGCTGACTGAGAAGGAGGCTCAACAGAAGCACCTCACTGAGAACTACGAGCATAGGCTTTCCAAGCAGAGGGAAGACCTGTGGGAGTGCAAGGCCAGGTGCCAGCGCCTGGAGGCTCAGCGGGCTGAGATGGTTAGCCACTTCCAGGCCAAGATGCAGTCCCACTGGAACAAGGCCCTCCGGCTCTTTGCCACCAGCAGCGCTTCCCTCCAGCCTTTGCCCAAAGCCCCCCACCAGGAGGCCAAAGCAGACCCCAAGTCGGAATTTCAGCCCCACTCTGACCCCACAAAAAGACCCCAAAGGGGGAGATTCTCTGCAGCAACACAAGCGTTCATTGCAAGTATCCATCCCAGGGGCCATAGTTTGAGAACCCGTGATTTAATGCAATATAAAAAATGCAAATAATGTTGCTCCGAACCACCAAAATTTTCTTGCGGATCACCAGTTGGTGGCCACTGTCTTATAGCATGGTTGCCCTTACCTTCTTCCTTTGCAAGATCTTCCAGGAAGGATTTTTGAGGTTCTTCAAGCTTCATTGACAATGAATCACCTTCTCCTTGAAAAGAAGAAGGCACTATTGTCACGTTGGGGCAACATTTGAATGCACAACAATGGCTACATTCAGTTGAATAAGCCACAAGAGATAAAACTGAACTAAGGAACTGGTTTGTAGGAAACAGGACACTGAAGTCCAGAACATTATCAACTTATGGTGGTGGGCATAGCTAATACCTGCCACCTATTTTCCCCACCGCAACCTTTGGCGGTAGGTTGGGATGACAAAAAGGGACTGGCCCACCTATCCAGGTTATTAGCCGAGGTGGCGCAGTGGTTAAATGCAGCACTGCAGGCTACTTCAGCTGACTGCAGTTCTGCAGTTCGGCTGTTCAAATCTCACTGGCTCAGGGTTGACTCAGCCTTCCATCCTTCCAAGGTGGGTAAAATGAGGACCCGGATTGTTGTTGGAGGCAATATGCTGACTCTGTAAACCGCTTAGAGAGGGCTGAAAGCCCTATGAAGCGGTATATAAGTCTAACTGCTATTGCTATTTCTGTCCACAACTGAAACTAGCCGTAAATAGTTGATTCAAACTGATCATCTCACGTTGATAATTCATGTAATAATTGCAGCTAGGATGGCATTTGCACAAAATTGGAAAAAAATGAAGATATGGATGAAAACGTAATTTGGAAAATATTAGAATCTGCAGAAATGAATAGGTGAACACTTGGAATTAAAGAGAAGGAACAATCTGATTATTATACCATGTGGGAATTATTTTATCAATGGTTAAGAGAATAAATATGAAAACTGGAAAAAAGCAAGACGAGTGAAATTGAGAAAATGTTTTAACCACGTTAAATAGGTAAAGAAGAGGATTGTTATAGTACATGTGATGGCGAACACAGGTGGCACTCGGAGCCATTTGTTAGGGCACGCGAGCCGTTGCCATGTCAGCTCAAGCATATATCCGTGCGCTAGCCAGTTGACTTCGCCCTTCTTTCGAGGCCGTTTTTCGCCCTCCGGAGGCTTCCTTGAAGTTTTTGCCAAAGGGCAAAAACCCGCCCTATGAGCAAGTGACCTCCGGTTTGTCCGGAGGGCCGTTTTTTGCCCTCCGGAGCCTTCAGCGAAACCTCCTGAAGGCTCCAGAGGTCGAAAATCGGCCCTACGGACAAACCAGAAGTCACCATTCCCGAACTTCTGGGTTCCCCGTATGTCCATTTTTGCCCTCTGGAGGCTTCAGGGAAGCTCCTGAAGCCTCCGTAGGGCCTCCGGGAGGGGAGTATTGTCACCCTCCCCAGGCTCTGGAGCTTGAGGAGGGCAAAAACCCCACACCAAACGTGGCGGGGGGAGGGGGGGGCTGCTGGTCACACGGGAGCCAAAAAAGGTTAGCCATCACTGTTATAGTAGGTTCACCGACAAAAGGGCGAACGACAAAAGCGCGGTGACAAAACCGCAAGTTCTAAAGCGCGCCGACGAATGAGCGCTGAAGCGCGCCGACAACAGCACGCTGATAGAAGCGCGCTATAAACCTAAACCTAACCTTAACTTAAATCGTGCTGTTGTCGCCGCTTTGATGACGTCGTGTTGATGACATCGTGGTTTTAGCACCACGGTTTTGTCGGCGCGCTTTTGTCGTGTGTGCATTTGTCGGGTCACGGTTATAATATTAGCAGTGGTGTGTTCCTACCACTTTGGCTTACAAAAAAAGTGGAGGTGAAGGTTTTTTTTTTTACAAGTTGCAAGAAGCGAAAACAAGACAAAAAAAAGCACAAAGAAAATCATACGGTTGATTTGTTGGCTAATCATCTCTAACTGGGCGTGGAGACGGTCGAAGATGGTTTTCTTAACCCCCGATACGAACACCATTTTTGTTTTATCCACTTTAAGCTTCAAGGTTCTGCAATGGGAAAAGATTGGATTCATGAAAAGAGCCCAGTGATTTAAACTTACACCGTAAACAGTTGCTGCTGCTATCAAATCTCTCAATTAGAGGCTCCCAGTTCGAATTTACATCCCACCAGCTTCTCATCATTAACAAGCGACAAGTGCGTGAAATCTAGCAGGCATTTGGTTTTTAAAAATCGGGCTAGCTAGATATTCTTCTAACGAAAAGCATCTCTTTTATACATTTAAAAAAAATAACTTTGGGTTCTTTTGCATCATTCTAGAAATGTTCTTTTTTGGGGGGGGGTTCAAAAGTTTTATTTCTTTTAAAACAAACATTTCATCATTCCTCAATCACTGAAACATCGAAGTACAATTTTTTGTGTGTCAAAATAGTTCTAGTTTACCACCAAATTCTTGTCTAGCCTAATGTATACCCCTCCCCCAACCCCCCTCTTCCTCCCCCCCCCCCGACTTCCCAGAACCCGTACCGGTATGGATTTTTAACAAACACAGTCTAAAATCTATTGAGAAAAAAAAAGAAATAAAGAAATTAATGACATCTCTACATTGATCTTAGCTTCTTCTTGCTGAACTAACTTTAAACAATTTAAATCATTTCTGATCTTAAGCATAGGCTAACTGGAATTTCTTGGTCCCGTATTTATTTTGTATATAGTCAATCCATTTTTTCCGGTCTCGTTTATATCTCTCATTTGAGTGATCTTTAAGATATGCCGATATTTTAGCCATCTCGGCTAAGTTTGTAACTTTCAATGTCCATTCTTGAGTTGTAGGCAGGTCTTCCTTCTTCCAGTATTGCGCCACCAACAGTCTTGCTCCCGTTATTAGGTGCAGAATCAAGTTAGTCTCTACCACTGTAAAGTCAGTACCTATACCTAGTAAGAATAACTGAGGAGTAGACTTTATCCTTCTTTTAAAGATATTTTGCATAATCCACCATATTTTTATCCAGAATGCCTTAACCTTTTGGCAGGTCCACCATATATATGTTCTTTTTTTTTTTAAGAGTCTGTTTTTTCGACAAACAAGAGCAGGCCGTGAATCGACAATCCTTGATAGACAAAAAGTATTTTAAAACCAAACCACATCTTCAAACTAGCCCCTTCACTGCCTCCCTAAATATTCCCAGGATGTGATATTTGGAGGAAGAGCTCCTCCCTGTGGAAGGACGGGTTGGAAGCTAGCATCAAACAATGGACCTTAGGAGGACCAGATAGCTTAGGAGTGCTACAACTAGCAGGTTCTACCATATCATACCATACTATAGGTTCCCTGGGGGAAGAATATTAAGCAGACTTAAGTGGATGGGGTGTTTCATCGTACCTAAGGCTATTTAATTCTGTACTCTCTTCCCCTTGGAGAAGCAAACATTACAATATTTGCAAAATAGAGATGGACTTTTGCAGGACATTCAGTTCATTTTCTAGGTTCTATCATACCCCAAGACCTAAAATGGACACAACATCAAAAATGTCATCAAAAAAGCACAAAGGATGTTCTTTCTGTGCCAACTCAGGAAGCTCAAACTGCCCAAGGAGCTGCTGATTCAATTCTACAGAGGAATCATTGAGTCTGTCATCTGCACCTCTATAATTGTCTGGTTTGGTTCTGCAACCCAACAAGACAGACACGGACTTTGATGGATAATTAGAACTGCAGAAAAAAACAATTGCTGCCAACCTGCTTTCCATTGAGGACCTGCATACTGCAGGAGTCAAAAAGAGGGCTGTGAAAATATCTACAGAGCCCTCACATCCTGGACATAAATTGTTTCAACTCCTACCCTCAAAACGAGGCTATAGAGCATTGCACATCAGAACAACTAGACACAAGGACAGTTTTTGACAGCTGACTTGGGAGTAAGGTCACAGGTGGACGATGAATGGTGCTTCCCAGAGGAAATAAAAGAGGAGGGAAAGGGGAGTGGAGTTTGCAGAAGACAATTAGTTCACTTAATTGGTTCGTGACTCTCCGAAACTCCTTGCCAAGTTTTGCAGATATCAGCCTGGCAGCTCTCCAAGCCAGATAAGGTCTGTGATTGTAAATCCTCCCTGGAAAGACTTTGCTGGATGTGAATGAGCAGAATTCACAGTAAATTAATAAAAAACGAGTTTTTGTCGGGACTAGAAGTTTGCTTCATGCTCTTGGGAAGCCTCGGTCAGAACACTTTACCTGCAAGCAGTAAACAATGCCACAGTGGTGAACAAGGGTTTCGACAAATCGAGAGCCACCTGTTGAATTTCTGGCAGGCTGGATTCGTACCTGAAAGGACAAACCTGTTTACTGAAGCCCCCAACAATTTTAATTCCACCTGAGATTCGGTTCATCTTTAGCTATGAAACCTTGCTATGCGTAAACCCGTACGCTCTTAAAATATTCAGGAAAATCCTTCTACTGACTGTGTTGCTTATTCTTTCCTAATTTTAAATATGGCAGATGAAACAAACTACCCAAACAGCTTTGTATTTTTTTTTTCAGTATACTAGTTTAGATTATTGGCCGAGGATTGTCAACTCCAAAAACCATCTACTTTGTACATCTAGACCAGGAGTCAGCAACCTGTGGCTCTGGAGCTGCATGTGGCTCTTTCATCCCTACACTGCGGCTCCCTGTTGCCAGTCAGCACCACAATTTTGATAGGTACTTCCAGTTGGGGGGTGGGGGAAGAGCAAGGCGTGTGAGGAGGAGAATATATGGCAAGGGGCTGGTTTTTTGGTCAGCTCCACAATTGATGGGGCTTTTGGTTAGGACAGGTAAAGGAAAAAGGACGCCGCACTAGGAGGAGACTCTATGGTAGGGAAACCGGACTTCCGGTTGGCTCCAGAATTGAATGGAGAGCTTCCGGTTAGGACCTTTGTGCCTCTTTGAGTGTTTAAGGTTGTCTAGACCAGGGGTCTCCAAGCCTCCAATCTTGGCAACTTTAAGACTTCTGGACTTCAAGTCCCATGATTCCCCAGCTTTAATTCTCCACACGTCTTAAGGTCGCCAAGTTTGGAGACACCTCCCCCCCCCTCTAAGATACAATCTTCAAATTCTTGCCTGTAATGGATGAATTCCCTCCAAATTACAGCACAGGAGAATCTGAGACAGCAATATCTTTTAGCCCACTGGTGATTATTTCCCAAGAGCTGTTCCCGATTTTGTTTGCACAGAAGATGATGAAGGATTTAAACTAGGGGTTGGCAGCCTTAAACACTCAAAGAGTCATTTGGACCCATTTCCCACACAAAAAGAAAACGCCGGGAGCCACAAAACTCTTCCCCTGCCTATTTTCTGAGTGCCCACAAAACTAGCATATGTATTTGAATTAAAGGTTCTGTTTCCTTCCGAAACTTTTTCTTTTTTTGCATTTATCCATGGTTGGCCTACTGGGGGTCAAAAAGCTAAATCAATCGCAGGCTGGCGGGTGTGACACATATTTTGAGCGACAGGGAGCTGCAGCAGAGGGATGAAAGAGCCACATGCAGCTCCAGAGCCACATGCAGCTCCAGAGCCACAGGTTGCTGACCCTTGACTTAGCCAAACATATTCTGTAAAATGTCTTAAAAGTTGCTAAGGTTGAGAGACCCCTCGGCCTGAGGGTTTTGGAGAAGTAGCACCATACAAATCCCCATTAACATTTTTAACCAGAAGCAGAAACGGTCTTTCAAAACGTCTTCCTACCTCTGCAGGATTTTGGATGCCAGCTTTTCAGCTTCCAAGCAGGAGAACTGAACTGCCACCTCTCTGATGCCAACGTTTGATTGCAGAGCAAGGAGGCTTTCAAAGGATCTCAGGTAGCGCTGGTAAGTGGCTCTGTTCAAGCCGGAGAGTTTCACAAAATAACCCTTCAAAAGGAAAAAAAAAAAGACAATGAAGCCATAAAGTATTTTCCAAACCTATTGTCAGGCCTGCAATTATATTCCTTTTAGAATTTTGGCCTGCCACACTTTCACTTATTTCATTATGCTGTTTCATTAGTATAGCTGATGGGAGGGGGGAATAGACAGGAGTAGGATTGTGGAATGTATTGTTTTCATTCTTTGCTAGAAGCCAAGGTCATCTTTTGTTCTCCGCACTTTTACACCTGACCGGAAGCAGCTGGGTGGAGCCGGAAGCAGCTGGGTGGGGACGCCAGCGTGGAAGAAGAAGATTGGACCATGTGATGGATTGTGGGTGTGGGGACAAGATCATGAACTTGGGATTAACACAGATGTGGTAGAGGGGAGTGGTAGAGGGGGAGGGGAAGTAGGGTAGAGGGGAATGATGGAGGGAAGATGGAAAGTTGGAGGGGGGCGAAAGAAAGGGTGTATGGAGGGTCAAAGAGTTACATTGGGTCTCTATTTTGGGGGGTTTTGTTGACAAGAGGAATGGCTGTGTTTATTGTTTAATGTTATATGACCCCGGTTATGCACAGTATATATGTGACTGTACGAAAATGAAAATGGAAAATAAAAAAACACATTTACAAAAAAATAAAAAAAAATAAAGAAATTATACTAAAAAAAGATATTTTACTTTGTCCACTGGATTTCTTGTGAAGGTAGCAGCCAAGTCCAGGCAGATGATGGCACTGCTTGTGGGGCTCATCTGGGCTAGCAGGGGGCCACACTTCACTTGAGAAAGTCGGAGGTATTCCTCTGCTTTTCTGCAGAATGACAAAAAAGATTATTCCTCAGCAGGAAAGGCAACAGAAGAGACGACATTCATTTCCTAGCACTTACATCCACAGCTATATAATTGCAACACCTAACCTTTAGCAATTAGATAATCTTTCCTACACAGAAGCCTGTGATAATACGAACGAATATGAGATGATACGGAAGATCTTAGAATGCACAGAGATGGATAAATTGACCAAGGTAATTCAAGGAAAGGACAAAACAGAGTACTATTTAATTAGGGGGAAACTGTATAAGTGGTTAGAGGATAGAAATAGGAAATAAGAGTTTTGGAAAATGTAGCTTGTATTATAGAAGGGATAGGAATTAGCGATAAGAATGTAGGAAAAGTAGGACTTACAAAAGTAGGAAAACTTATATATTAGTAGAAGAACAACAAAGACTGTCTAATATAAATAATCAAGCATAAACTGATAAGCCAAAGAGCAAGAAATAATAGGATCATGTGTAAAATTAGAATGTATTGAGAGGGAAACAGTGTTTGTAAAGATACACCGATGGATATCTGCTGTAAGAAGGAACATGTAGTTCCGATGTTATTTGTAAGTGTGGTGTATGTCTTTGTCAATGTGTATAAGTGTTTATAATGTTACATTTTTTTTTAAAGAAGTCTGTAGAGATTCTCAGTTATCCAGGTCATGGTTGTCCCAAAGGTGCTTTTTCTGGAGGCAACTGGACTTTTGTTAAATTCAGTTTTGCCTCGTGTTTACAAACTTGCTCTGTTTGTTCAATGAAGCATTACAGGTGCTGAGTTAGTAGTACAGCCATTAAGGGGCTCTGGCTTCCCCATTGACTATGCTGGTTAGAAGGTCGCAAAAGGGGATCGGCATGATCCCAGGACAGGGGCAACCGTCATAAATATGAGTCAGTTGCAGAGGCATCTGAATTTTTGGTCACGTGACTCCATGGGGATACCACAACGGTCGTAAGTGTGAAAAAAAGTCACATTTTCTTTCTTTTTTTAAATAAAATTTTTATTTTATTTTATAATATATAAAAATTCCATTTTTAGCTAAGCAGTGTGTTGTCTGGGCACAAATATTTTTAGGAAACAATAATCAAAGTGTTTACAACAATATTCATTATATTGGTACAATAATAATAATAATAATAATAATAATCTTATCCATTTTAATAAACCTCCCTTGTATCATTAGTCCTTTTCTAATAATAATAATAATAAAAATAAATATATGCTTATCCATTTTAACAAACCTCCCTTGTATCATTAATCCTTATCATATATCTACAAATTTCTAACTTCTGTTTTTATTAGTTAGCCATTGATAAAATAAGTCCCATGTCAAAAAATATTCAGTTTCTTCCTTTTCCTCCATCGGTCATTTATTATTCACCCAGCCCAGCTAAAAGTAAAACCTCCATAGCCAGAGGCAGTCTACGTTTCATCCTAAACCCTTTCAAAATCTCCTGCTGGGGCCAGAGGCGAAGTAGGAGCGCATAAGGACACCGTTCTCCCCCCGCCCGGGCCCCGATATACGAAGTCTTCCAGGGGCGATGGATTACACGGCCCATAATCCCCGGCCAGCAAAAATAAATAAATAAATAAATGGGGCTACTCCTTGGGGGGGGGAGAGAAGATTACGGTCCAGCTACATCCAACTGCAACCCCTCGACCCCCCCATTACCTGATAACTCCGGGCGTGGAGACCCCCAACTTGGCCGCCCAGCGCTGCAGAACCTCCCGCTCCATTCTCCTCCGCGCGGCTTTCTTTTCCCGCGCTGCCGGAAGCCCATTCAGAAAAACCCCTCCCTCGGCCACGCCCCTTTCTCCAACGTCGTTCTTCCTCCTCCCCCGACGTTCTCAGCCCCGCCCACCTTCCTTTTCTATGACGCGCTAAAAAGGAAGGGCGGGGGTGGAGAGGACTCGAAGTCCGAAGGGGGAAAAAAAAAAAAAAAAAAAGGAAGCAGGGCTTGGCTTCCGATTGGTCCGTGGCGCCCTACACCTCAGCCGTTCCGCTGTCAGCCGAGCCAATGGGGAAGGCGAAGGGAAAGAGTGGCGGGCGAAGGCGCGCCTAGGAGGGAAGAGCGGGCGGGCGCAGCGGGCGATCACATGACACTAAGGGAGGAGGGGGGGGAAACCGAGGTGCAGGGCGTGCGGGCGGTGCGGCCGGGCGAAGGAGGTGCCACCATGGTGAGTGGAGGGAGGAAGGGGGCGACCGGTGGTACGGCCTCTGAGAGGGGGGGGGGGTTGTCAGAAAAAAAACCCCGGGATAGGATGGGGGCGTCCGGGCATCACGGCTCCCGAGCGGGGAAGGCTGACGGGCCTGCCCGGTGCGGCTCCTTTGCCTCATGAGGGGGAAGAAAAAGAAGAGAGAGAGAATTTCTCCTCAGGAACGGCTCCCTTAACGCCAACGCCGCCGCACAGGAGGCCATTCCACTCCCTCCCGGTCTCCCTATAGACCATGGCTCCCATCATCCCCAGCCGGCAGGGTCGGCAAGGGCAGGAGCAGGGATTTCCTGACAGGGAAAGCCGAGTCACGCGCACGTGAGAAGCCCTACACGCGTGTAATACGGGGAAGAACGGGATGTGTGCGGCGGGGAGGAATGCCAATGGGTGGTGGGGCCTGGCTGGGCCCCGTCTGAGGCGGGTGGGGGCAAAGGCCGTTGAGGGGGGGGGTCCTTTTTAGAAGTTTCTATGTGTTGTTTGCAGGATATGTTGTGGGGGGGGCAAAGAGGCGAGTAGTCCTCGACTTACGACCACAACGGAGGTCAATGGGAGGCTGTTGCAAGAAAACCTTTTATCTCCCTGAATGAAAGGCTGATCTAAGGGGTTGTGATTATGTTGTTAGCTGTGAAGTCGTGTCCAACCCATCGTGACCCCATGGACAATGTTCCTCCAAGCTGTGATGATGTTGTTAGTTGTGAAGTCATGTCCGACCCATCGCGACCCCATGGACAACGTTCCTCCAGGCCTTCCTGTCTTCTACCATCCTCTGGAGTCCATTTAAGCTCACGCCGACTGCTTCGGTGACTCCATCCAGTCACCTCATTCTCTGACATCCCCTTCTTTTTTTGCCCTCCATCGTTCCCAGCATTAAGGCTCTTCTCCAGGGATCCTTCCTGCTCATTAGGTGGCCAAAGGATTTGAGTTTCATCTTCAGGATCTGGCCTTCTAAAGAGCAGTCCGGGTGGGTCTCCACTAGGACTGACCAGTTGGATGGCCTTGCAGTCCTTCTTCTTTTGCCCTCCATCATTCCCAGCATGAGGCTCTTCTCCAGTGAGTTCTTCCTTCTCATTAGGTGGCCAAAGTCTCTGAGTTTCCTCTTCAGGATCTGGCCTTCTAAAGAACAGTCAGGGTTGATCTCCTCTAAGACTGACCGGTTGGGTGGCCTTGCAGTCCAAGGGACTCGCAGGAGTCTTCTCCAGCACCAGAGTTCAAAGGCCTCCATTCTTTGGCGCTTAGCCTTTCTCATGATCCAACCTTCACAGCCATCCATTGCCACTGGGAAAACCATCGCCCTGACTAGATGCACTTTTGTTGGCAACCTTGCAACACGATAAACCAATTAGGATACGATCCCTTAGCTTGGCCAAGTTAAGATGTAACATTTCTGTCGCTCAGCGAGACGTTGGTCAAGAGAGTTTTGCCCCATTTTCCTTGCCACAGTTGTTAAGGGAATCACCGCAGGGGATAAATCACTAACCCAGTGAAATCGGTTTCCCCATCGACTTCACTGGTCGGAAGGTCACCCAAAAAACGGATCACGTGATCACCACCACCCCCGGGACACTGCAATGGTCATAAATAGGAACCTGTTGCTAAGCTTTCTGATTTTTGATCGCGTGATGATAGGGATACTGCCAAGGTTGTAATTCTGAAAAATGGTCATAAGTCACTTTTTTTCAGTTCCATTGTCACTTGAAACGGTCACTAAATGAACTGCTGTAAGGTGAGGACTACCTGGTATGGATACGACCACAAGTGAACCCAATGTTTCTGTCGTTAAGTGTAACATTGGTTAAGGGAGTTTTGCTCCATTTTGCAACCTTCCTTAACTTCCCATGATAGTTAAGTGAATCGCTGCCATGGTTAAGTTAGTGAAACGGTTGTTCAGTGAATCTGACTTCCCCATTGATGTTGCTTGTTTGAAGGTCACAAAAGGGGATAATGTGAGCCTGAGACACTGCAACCATCATAAATATGAGTCGCCAAATGTCTGAATTTTGATCAGCCAACAATGGAGGATGCTGCAACGGTCAAAAATGGGAATAATGGTCCCAAGTTTCTTTTTTTCAGGGCTGTTGCAACTTTGAGTGGTCACTAAATGAACTAAGTTGAGGACTACCTGTAAAGATGCCCCCCTCCCAACTCTTGACAGCTCACTGACTTCTTCAACCCCCCCCTATTCAAACATTTTATATGAAAATTTAATACATACTACTTTAACAATGCTACCAATAATAATAACAATAATGGATAGTGCTATTGACCCTTGAAGGGTTATGTTGACCACTTTGAGGAATCTTTCCTTAGACAATATAGTCATTGAGAGCTGACAAGCATTGGACTCTATCCACATTTAATCAATAGTTACATTATTTTTTTAGCTTGCACATGTTGGGGGTCCTCAAGTTACAGCCACAGTTGGGGACAGAATTTCTGTTGTTAAGCAAGTCAATTGCCCCTGAATGTATGACCTTTTTTAGCCATGGTTATTAAGCGGATCACTGCAATTGTTAAATGAGTCCTGCAATTGTTAAGCATATCCAGTTTCCTCCATTGACTTTGCTTGTTGGAAGTGGGCTGGGAAGATCACAAATGTTGATAACATGTCCCCCGCATGCTGCAGTTGTAAATGTATGCTGGTTGTCAAGTGCCCAAATTTTGACCACATGGTCACGGGGATGTTGCAGTGGTCATCAGTGTGAAGACCATAGCACTTCCTGACCTATGTTTTAGAATAAAAATTGATTGGTGTGCCTTCAAGCTGGTGTCAGCTCTTAATTATATAAATCAATATTCCCCATGATGAATTGCCTCTAACCTGATCTTCCAGTGGTGCACCCATCATTGCTCTAACTGGGTCCATCCACTTGGCTGCTAGTCATCCTTTTAGTTTCCCAGCATTACAGCCTTCTCCAAAAAGCGAGGTCTTCACATAATATGCGTCCAAAGTAGGATAATTTGAGCCTGGCCATTTGTGCTTGAGTGAAAATGCTGACTTGATCTAGTTGATTCATTTGTTTGTTTTCTTGGCTGTCCCTGATAATTCCCAGAAGTCTCCTCCAACACAGAATAATCATTTGTTGTTTTTTTGTTCATATTGGTATTTACATATTGTTCTTCTCCAAAGCTGCTCTGACTGGCATACAACCAGAATAAAGATTTTAAAAACATCAAAGCAGCAGCTTGTATTTTTTGCTTCTATATTTTTGGTTTTTGACCATAACATTTTAAGCAGTACCATTGGGAAGAAATTTAGGATTTTTAATAGAAGAACTGATATATAAGCCTGTTTAATGATCCAGTAATAGATATACAAAATTAATAAGTCACAGCAACTTTAAACCAACATTAAAACAAAAGAATCATTTTAATATTTCTTCTAAACCAGAGAGAGAGAAAAGCATGGAAAACTCAAGTCCTTTTCACGTTCACTATATTTTATGTATCTCCGCCTCAATTGTGTCCCTGACAGAACAAGTTGCTCACTTGTGTTTTTAATACAACTGGTGAGGAGGAATATGGTGTGGGCTGCATGACTCCTTGGCGCCTTTTGCACAGGCTGGCCCTGATAGTCTTATCAGAAAACATTCCTCTCCTTGTTTTCCAGCCAACTACTAGCCAGCAGTCTCCGCAAGATGAGCAAGAGAAGCTTCTGGATGAGGCCATACAGGCTGTTAAGGTGCAGTCTTTCCAAATGAAGCGCTGCTTGGTAAGAACTGGTGGCTTTATTTCTTCTTTTCTTTCCCCTCACAATGATTAACTCTGTCAATCGGGTAAAGCAGCAACCTGTTCATAGTTTTGTAGTCTTGTGTGTATTTGAGCATAAGCCACTTTGAATGAAGTTTTTTTCTTCTCAGCAAACATCCATTGAGCTGCTCTCTATAATTCATAAATATGCCAGTTGTACAATTATTTATTACTTAAAAACTTGTTTCCAAAACCTTTTAAATGTAAAATGTTCAATAATGTTTATGTTTTAAGTTAAAAAAAAATTGGCTATAGCAACAATCCAAACTCTCAATTCCCCCAAATTTGGGATAGAAATTTTATAAATTTACAAACATATTTCCAGCTTTGTTTTAACGGCTTGAATATTTCAAGAAGTCTAGTAATAATAATAATCTGAATATCTTTTTTCAGTTGCTCCTTAAAAGGGCTATAATCCTGGTCTCTGTGATTTGTTTGGAAAATAAATTTCTAATTGATAAAGAGAATATGCATATTTCACGTCAGAAAATCGCATATTGTTGTTATCGTTTTGATAGGACAAAAACAAGCTAATGGACGCCCTGAAACATGCCTCGAACATGCTTGGTGAGCTGAGGACTTCAATGTTGTCTCCAAAGAGTTATTATGAATTGTGTATCCTCTTTAATTGGGTCTGGGGCTCACTTAGTTGATAATGCTTCTTAGTGTCTGTGGATGTCTCTCTGGTTGTGGGAAAGTTGCGATGGGAGCTTCACGCATATGTCAAGACCAGCAACCTTTTTTTTTTCTTTTTGATCTGTGACTTGCTCATGTTTCTCCATTTGCAGCCGCTGCTTCTGATCCAAACTCCAGCCTTGTCCAACCTGATTCTTGTGTTCTTTAATTAGGTTGGGCATTAGCTCCATTGTTTCCTTCACATCTCCTCCTTTAGGTTCTAAGCGATGGGTTTTTTCCTTGGTATTGAACAAACAATGATCAAAGTTGTGTTGCGTTAATCTGTGATCCTTAATTGCAAGGAAAAGATATGGCCATCTCTGATGAGCTCCACTACCTGGAGGTGTACTTGACGGATGAGTTTGCTAAGGGAAGGAAGGTGGCTGATCTGTATGAGCTGGTTCAGTACGCTGGAAACATCATCCCACGGCTGTAAGTCCATTAAGAATCTCCTGGTCAGACATTCAGTTCTGATGGTTGGCTCTGGGTTTGTGTGTGTGTGTGTGTGCTTTATTGAATTGAACAAAATGCTTCCAAACATGGATTTCTGTCCACTTCTGCCTATTGGCATTAACCCACAAGATATTATAGGTAGTCCTTGACTTATGACTGGTCACTTAACTGCGCAGAGTAGTAATGGACTTCCCCAGGAGTACTTACAAGCCAGTTCCAAAGTTAAGACACCCCACCCCCACCTTTACAGCCAATTGCAGTGTCTTACAGCTACGTGACCACATTTAACAACAGTTTTGCAAAACAAGCCCACAGTGAACTTTTTTTTTTTTTTTTGCTGATCAACCTTCGCAAAAATGGTTGTGAAATCAGGTTGGTCACGTGGGTGATCCATTTTACAGCCATCGCAACTTATGACTATGATGAGCAGACTGCACTGTGGTCCTAAATCAAGGATTACCTGTGTGCTGCCTTGTAATCCTTGAAGAGAAGAGAAAATTTAAATGACTGTTCAGTCCTTCAGTCAGTTTTAAAAGGGTTAGGGTTATGATGGACTTTTGCTGTAACAGAACTGCTTCTTTGTAGCAGTGATGGCAATATGAATAAAAAATGAAATTGGAAAAAAAAATAGGAAAATAGGTATTTTATTAATATATTTAATACACACATGCTTTCTTCTTAGCAAATTCTAGGTGGCTATTGCTTCAAAAGGGGAAAACATGGAGACAGGAGTTAAAGAAATGAGCCAAAGTTGTGAAATAAACCTCCCTTTGGAGATGAGACTGATCTCCACAATTTTTTCAACAACTTTTAAAATCTTAGTTGTTTTGTGAAGTTTTTCCTTGCTTTGATATTGCCATCTGTTTTAATTTTCTGCTTTTATGATAGCAATAGCAATAGCAGTAGACTTATATACCGCTTCATAGGGCTTTCAGCCCTCTCTAAGCGGTTTACAGAGAGTCAGCATATTGCCCCCAACAATCTGGGTCCTCATTTTACCCACCTCGGAAGGATGGAAGGCTGAGTCAACCCTGAGCCGGTGAGATTTGAACCGCTGAACTGCTGATCTAGCAGTAGCCTGCAGTGCTGCATTTAACCACTGCGCCACCTCGGCTCTTAGATATTCTGCTTTTCTTTAATATTGTCCAGCTCAGGACTGTTGGGTTTTTCGATTGATTTCTGTATACTTTAACTGTATTCTTTATGTAAACTGCCAAGAGCCTTCCCTGAATGGTGGTGAGATGACAATACTATTAATAAAATAAATAAGCAAATAAGAAAACCCTTAATCGAACGGAGTGTTGGAATGGAAATTAGCAGCCTGTTTTTACACTAGCCCACTTGTGGGAAGTGAGTCTCGTAATACTGTCTCCCTTATTTCTCAGCTATTTACTAATAACTGTTGGGGTGGTCTACGTGAAGTCTTTCCCTCAATCTCGGAAGGACATCTTAAAAGACTTGGTGGAAATGTGTCGTGGGGTCCAGCATCCTTTAAGAGGCCTGTTCCTTCGCAACTATCTTCTTCAATGCACCCGGAACATTTTGCCTGATGATGGAGAGCAGATAGAGTAAGAGCTTTGAAAGATTGAATATGTGTTAATGCTTTCATCTGTGAGAAACATGTCTCTAATGAGGGGTGGACGGATAGGGCAAACTAGTGGCTCAGTTTGAAGGCCTGGAACAAAGTCACTTGCTGAAGAGTTAGAGGCTCTGTGCCTTCAAGAGGGATGGCTTTGGAATTTGAACATTACAAGATATTTCAAATCCAAACCCTCTTGAACTTGAAACGCCCTGTTTTGAATTTGAAACGGGGCTTTCTGGAAATCTTTTGAGTGTTGGGAAAATGTGAAACCAGTTGGAAGAAAACAATAGTTCTAAGAACCTAAATGGATGTAATTACGAGTAGATTATAAATGTGTCGAGTTGTGAGTAGGATTAATATGAACATTAAAATAAAATAAAAAAGAGTGAACTAGGTGACCAGTGCTTTTCAGAATTTAAGCAACCTGAGATGATGGGAATGTATTTTAACTTTCATAACTGATTGAAGTGCAGCTAACTATAACTTCGCAATTGTGAAAAAGTTGCGGTGGCTCAGCTCAGGTTGCAGTTTTGTTTCCATGGAAAGGACAAAGAGCCCTTCAGCCTGAAAAAAAAACATTACATACTTTTTTTCCTAATGCAGAATTGGTGTCGGGCTGGATTAATTCCGAGACGATATAAAATCTGAGGTTCAAATCCTATTCCCCAAAGAGAATTATTTTCATGATCCTTTCTCTCTACGGTCGCAAATGCATGCTGTCCCTTGGTTCAAAGACATCCCATCCACTTCCTGGAAATGCGTATTCTTGACATGACTCCCTTTGTTGGCCCACAGCGAAGAAACCACTGGGGACATCAGTGACTCCATGGACTTTGTGCTGTTGAACTTTGCTGAGATGAATAAGCTCTGGGTGCGAATGCAGCACCAAGGACACAGTCGAGATCGGGAGAAGAGGGAGCGTGAGAGGCAGGAGCTGAGGATCCTGGTGGGAACCAACTTGGTCCGGCTCAGCCAGCTGGAAGGTGTCAACGTAGAGAGATACAAACAGGTGAAATTAACCCCTCTCTTCTCAATTAGTGCATCTTACTTTACTGCACCTCAGTTAGTTTAATTGCTCAATTAATTACTCAATAATTGCATCTGAATTAGTTTAGCTTATCACTTCTCTAGAAAAAGGCATGTTTAGGTGAGGAAGAAATTCCAGAGTTTGTATTACATGATGAATGACTGTAGCAAGAATGCAGATAACAAACAGTCCTTAACTTAAACAGAGCTGTCAGGGTTCCAAGTAACATACCCATAGCAAACAAAACTCTTAGGCAGGCAAATTCCTCAAAGAATAGGTTTATTGGATATGTCATATTGGCACAAGCTGGTGAAAGTCGGCTCTGAATATTTCCCATGGTTTTCATTAATTAAAAGGGGGAAAAAAATCACTTTCTCAAAACAGTCACATGGTCCAATCAGGAGGCTATCCAGTTGCTAGATGACTCCAGTTCCCTCCTCCTGAGCACCTGCAGGAATGTCCTTGGTTCCCACGAGAAAATATTTTGTTTTGGCTACAACCTCCCAACTCTCTATTTCCCCCTCCCTATCCCTCTTCCCTGCTGTGTCAGCTCTGAAATCTCAAAATTGCCTCAGTCAGGCCAGCTTCAGGGTTGACAGATTCATTTAGTGACCGTTCAAAGTTACAACAGCACTGAAAAAGGTGACTTGTGTCCATTTTTCACACTTATGACCTTTGTAGCATCCCTATGATCATGTGACCAAGATTCAGATGCTTGGCAAGTGGTTCATACTTACGACCCTTGCTGTGTCCCAAGGTTATTGTGATGACCTTTTGAGACCTTCAGAAAAGCTGCATCAATGGAGAAGCCAGATTCACTTAAAACCAGGTTACTAACTAATCAACTGCAGTGATTCATCTTAACAACTGTAGCAAGAAAGATCATAAAATGGGGCAAAACTCACTTAACAAGCGTCTCATTTAGCAACAGAAATTTTAGGCTCATTTGTGGTTGTAAGTCTCATTTTCCCCCCCTCTGTTTTCCAGATTGTCTTACCTGGCATATTGGAACAAGTAGTTAACTGCAGGGATGCGCTAGCTCAAGAATACCTAATGGAATGCATCATACAGGTAACATGGCTTAAGGGAAGGTTAATTGGCAGGTCGGTACGGAGGATCTGATAGGCTGGAAAAGAAAGCCAATCATGAGAAGGCCACAGTGCCGTTCTTGAGCTAGCAGAATCAGTACAAGAATGGATGTGTTTGGCTTTTTTTTTTTTTTAGATCTAAATGAGCTTCCAAAAACCTTTGTGTATGGATCGTGTTCAATAACATGGTGTATGGTTTTTTTATGTTGTTTATTTAAATGTTACGATGACCATATTTTATGTCAGTTGGTTATTTGGTTTTAGAGACAGGGAATCTGTTGTTTTAGCTTTAGTTTTTATTATTTTAACCTTCCTGCAATCTTGACAGCTGGGGGACTATATAAATAACAAATAAGCAGAAATTGGCTGAGTTTATACAAGTTAGTAAGTTGAAATGGAGCAAATATTCTATCATGCTTTAGCACAATGATCAAAGGTCTGTTTACTAAACAACCTAGAATAATAATTGATCTATTTCTCCATCATGTCCTCCCGTGTCTTAGGTTTTCCCAGATGAATTTCACCTCCAGACTTTGAATCCTTTCCTTCGAGCGTGTGCGGAATTACACCAAAATGTGAATGTCAAAAATATTATAATTGCATTAATTGACAGGTACGTAATGAAGCAAACATTATAAACACTGTGCTGGAGCAAAGGAGAGGGGGACTCTTAGGCCCTCATCCAGAAGGTTTAGAATATCTTATCTATGTATCTTTCTATGTATCTGTCTGTCTGTCTGTCTATCTATATCTATGTTGAGAGAGAGAGAGAGAGAGTGAGTTTGGATAGGAAAACTGAAGGAAAAATTAATAGAGATTGAACAGAAGAAGTGATAGTGTTAGTAGGTCCACATAGAAGGAAAAGATGAATTAGTAAATACAAAATGTAAATTCGAAAAGTGTTACATCCCGAGGTGTCCCATGCTTGAAATAGAAATGTCAAACTACTTTTGACCAGTTTCAAATTCAGTATGCTTCATATTACCTTACGGCAAAGAAGCAAAATAGGCATTTGGGGGGGAATAACTTGAGAATTTGAAATTGGAAGCAGCTAATTGCCCCCAAAATGAACAGACAAGGATATTCTCAAGGATGCAGGTTGTGAACCATGAGGACTAGTAACATGATTAAGGTAGATATGTGGAGCTTTGGTGTGAAATACAAAGGCTTGATTTCACACTGATTTGTACTGGATGCCAACTAAGTCCTTTCCTATAGATTTTTGGGCACAGCTCTTGTCTCCCATCATATTTTTGGAGACATGTGAACAAATATTTTGTATCGCCAACATTTTCCTTCCTCCCACCTTCCTTGTGATATTGGTTTTTTTTTTCTTCCAAATAGCAATTTATGCCGGCATATGTTCAGAAAACTACAATATTTGCATATACTTGGTATATGTATGTTTATAAATGTACATTTTAAAATAAACATTTGTAGAAGCTAGTTGTTTGCTGTCTGTACGAGAGATGTATGTAAATCAGCTTTCTGGAATGAGCTTAAAGTGCCATTTTTGTTTGTATAGAGCTGTAAATAGGATTTCTCTGAAATGTAGTTTTAGGTAGTTTTCAAAGCTTGTTATATTATGTAGAGCAAGCATTTTTTTTAATCCTTCTCCCCACCGTTACATTTGACATATTTTTCACAGCACTAAATAGTGAAAGATGTGGGTGCTGATAGGATCCCCCCCCCCTTTGTTTAGCTACTTTATACTGTGGGCAGACTGATTATGCAAATTGGCTGTGATTCATTTCATCAGTTTGGACCGTGAAATCATTTCAGAAATGTGTCCAAAATCTTTTCTGAATTGTCCTATCAATTCGAAGGGCATTTGATGATTTGATTTAAAGTGTCATTTGCAAAGGATTTGATTTGGACATTAAGTCAAATTGTCTTTAAACAGAATCCTTGAATTAGATGTTTGTCCAACTCTTACGATGACTAGGAATCCCCCTCCTCCTCTTCCTCCTCCTCTCTCCCGCCTAGCTCATATTTAATTCTTATCTGGTGGTAACCATCTGCTGGTGAAAAGCTGTTCCATCTGTTTGTGATTTCCAGAAAAAACAATCCTTACTAGTTTGCCTTTCCTAATTGCTTTCCCGGTTTTTGGAAGAGATTTGGGAGCATCATAAGGGAAAGGTGGAATTAGCCATTGTGTTAATAAAAGCCAATTTGGATCAAATAATAGTTTATTATGTTTGTCTGGCTTCTTGGGCACATTCTGTGGTCAAGGGATGTGAGTGTGATGGTGTGTGTGGGATGAAATGTATTTAGCCGGGGAGGGATTTCATGCATGCCAACCTGAATTCCATGATGGGAGAAGAGCAGGATGTGGATCTGATGGGTAAGGAGATTGGGGACATGTCCCATTTTTCTCCCAAGAGAAATCAAACACTGTGACTGCAAATATCTTGATTTGGACAGCATAATTGCCTGTTAGACAACTTTGCAAGCTGCATCTCATATGTCTTGTTCTATCTACAGACTTGCACTCTTTGCCCACCGAGAGGATGGACCAGGGATCCCAGCGGATATTAAACTCTTCGACATTTTCTCCCAGCAGGTGGCTACAGTCATACAGGTAACTGGAAAATGATTGAACTTTATCTCGTGTTGCTTATCATAAATGTGTTTGCTGGGTTATGTCCTTGAATCTGATCACCTGGCAATCCAAGAGAAAAAATATTGTTTGTTACAGGCCCTGCGAAGTAGCAGAAAATCCTGGCTGACATAGAGTGCCGACACACACACACCCTTTCATGTTGCCTTAATCTCTAGAAAAAAATGGAGAAGTATAGGTTGTAATAATATGCTTCAATTTTTTTTCAATCAGAAGTGCAGGGTATTAACAGGGACATATATTTGCAGTGAAAGTCTTGGAGCATTTTCTAATTCTGGGTTATAAATTAAAAGAAGACCAGGGTGTTCATTGCCTAAAGAATCTGTTAGAAAGGCACATAATAATAGCAACAGCACTTAGATTTATGCATCGCTTTACAGCCCCCTCTAAGCCATTTACAGAGTCAGCCTCTTGCCCCCAACAATCTGGGTCCTCATTTTACCCACCTTGGAAGGATGGAAGGCTGCGTCAACCTTGAAGCCTGGTGGGATTCGAACTGCCAAATTGCAGGCAGGCAACAGAAGTAGCCCACAGTCCTGCACTCTAACCACTGCGCCACAATGGCTCATAGCTATTCATTTCTTAGCTGTGACTTTGTATGCTGACAGAACTGCCTTCACAAACTGCTTATTATTTCCATCGCCTCTGCAATCAACAGACTTTCAAGAAGTAGAGAGATTTCAACTTGCCTGGGATTTGAATTTTAATTGAGTATATCATCTTTGGCAAAGTTAGCATGCCACTAAAGCCTTGACCCATTGGAAATTGGTTTATCTCAATACTGTGAGCATTGCAGATCGGCAATTTCAGGATTTTAGGCTGGAGTTTTTCCCCAGTCATGCCTTTAAATGTTAAAAGTTTGAACGTAAGATCTTTTGTATGCAAAGGAAGCATCTACTCCCACTGTAAAATAAGAGCGAAGGTGAATCTCCTAGAAACCCAGTCTAGCTAAAACTAAGTGCTTCTTTGACTGTTTCAGGTCAAGATAAGTGACTACTGGTAGTCCTCGACTTACAACAATCCTTTATTGATTGTTCAAAGTTACAACATTACTGAAAATGACCATTTTTCACACTTACAACCATTGCAGCATCCCCATGATCATTTGATCAAAATTCAGACTCTTGTCAACTGCCTCACATTTATGACCGTTGGGATCCCCTTTTGTGACCTTTCTAACAAGCAAAAGTCGATCAATAAACCAAATTCGCTTAACAACTCTGTCACTAACTTAACAACTGCAATGATTCACTTAACCGCTGTGATAAGAAAAGTTGTAAAATGAGGCAAAATTCACTGGGCAAATGTCTCGCTTAGCAACATAAATTTTGGGTTCAATTGTGGGCGTAAGTCAAGGACCACCTGTACTTGAGTTTGGTCGTGGGCCATAAAAAGCAAAATGCGATGTTCATAATTAGAAATATCCCTCCTGTTACCTCTAATTCCCAAATGCTCTTCTTTCGCTTCCATTGTTGACCATCCAACTTTCAGTCTAGACAAGATATGCCTTCGGAGGATGTAGTGTCATTACAAGTCTCGCTCATTAACTTGGCAATGAAGTGCTACCCAGACCGCGTGGACTATGTGGACAAAGTGCTGGAGACAACAGTGGAGATTTTCAACAAGCTTAACCTGGAACAGTAAGTTGATGCGAATTTCTTGGCCTTGTGCAGAAAAAAACCCCCCTCTTGGATGGAGAAACAAATTCCTGCATTGTTTGATACTCCAAATGAAGTGCCGTTACCTGGTCTATGACAGAATTGAAGGGGCCTGGCTTTGGGGGTGATGGAGATTTGATTTCTGCCAGTTCTGACTTTTCTAAAGATTTTCCCCGTAAATGTTGTGGCCCGCAGAGCTGGCAGCAGATTCAGACAGTGAAGAGGTTGGGGAGGAACGTGGGCCAGTCCTGGAGTCTGGGGAAAGCTCTGATGAGGGCTCTGTGTTGGAGATGGGGCCAGGGCCATCCGACAGATAACAGCTGCCTTCAGAGTCAGACATCAGTGGGGCAGACGAACAGCTGGAGCCTGTTCCCAGTGTGCACATGCTCAGAGTTGCCAGGTGAAGGGAACAGCTAAAGAACAGGGGTCGACTTGGGAGTAAGGCCACTGGTGGACGATGAATGGCCCCTCCCAGAGGGAATAAAAGAGGAGCAAAAGGGGAGTGGAGTTTGCAGGAGACAATTAGTTCACTTAATTGATTCGTGACTCTCCGAGACTCCTTGCCAAGTTTGGCAGATATCAGCCTGGCAGCTCTCCGAGCCAGATAAGGTCTGTGACTGCAAATCTTTCCTTGAAAGACTTTGCTGGATGTGAATGAGCAGAATTTACAGTAAATTAATAAAAAGGGTTTTTGTTGAGACAAGGAGTTTGCTCCATTCTCTTGGGAAGCCTCGGTCAGAACAGTAAATTAAGAAGCTGGAGACCCTCATGCATCACCCGCTCTCATCCTTTCAGCATTGCAACCAGCAGCGCAGTTTCCAAGGAGCTGATGAGACTCTTGAAGATCCCTGTTGATACCTACAACAATGTCCTCACTGTCCTGAAACTGAAGCATTTCCATCCTTTGTTTGAGTACTTCGACTATGAGTCCAGAAAGACCATGAGTTGCTATGTGCTTAGCAACGTGCTGGATTACAACACAGAAATTATCTCCCAAGACCAGGTAGGGCAATCACAGGAACGAGCGTCCATCTCAGGGTTCCAAATAGCATCCTCCATAAAATAAGAGTCCGAGGCTAGAGTTTCCTCAAATTCCAATTTATTAGAAGAGCCATGTTGGCACATCTGGGAAAACCCGAATTCTGAAAGCTTCCAGGTTTTCCCCACCCAGTTGAAAGTTCAAAACCCTGCCCCAGCACCCACATGTCCATCACATGGCCCAATCAGACAGTGTCACGAAGGAAGGTTCCTCCCGTCCAAGTCGGTCCAGATGCAGGGGCAAAACGACCTTGACTCTCTGAGAAAGAATGTTATTTTGGCTACATATCTCCCATACGCCATACAATCCCCCCTCCCAGTTTCCCACAGTAGAATATGTTTGAATATGTGGCAGGCTTGAGGCCCACTGTAAAAAATTGCTATGAGGCCTGACAGTCCATTTGTATGATTTAAGAGAAAAGGGATGGGGATGGTTGTGGTTCTCAAAGGAAGCTAGAAGGGAATGCAACAGCATGCTGAAAAACGGTCATCAATAAAACAAATTAGCAATAGCAATAACACTTAGACTTATATACTGGTCCATAGGGTTTTACGGCACCCTCTGGGCAGTTTACAAATGTCCGCCTATTGCCCCCAACACTCTGGGTCCTCATTTTACCAACCTTGAACGGTTGCAAACCTGAGTCAACCTTGAGCCCTGTCAGGATCAAATTTCTGGCTGTGGGCAGAGTTTGCCTGCAATGCTCATCCTAACCACAGCTCCTAACAAATTGCTGTAAAGCAACAGCTCAAAACAGAGTTCATTGAAATAGGGTTGGAAGTTCTTCTGAATTCTAAAAATTGCCTTTCCAAGCCTATTGCCCAGAATTCATTGCAGCTGCAGTCCCTGGAGTAGTTGGCATGACAGGAAACGGAATGAGTAAATGGAGGCCTGCTAGCAGTTCCTAGCCATACCGGCGTGAGTTCCTTTTCTTTAAGAGCCATCCTTGACCTGGATGTGGTTTGCCTTCTGTAGGTAGATGCCATCATGAATCTGGTTTCAACGCTAATTCAGGACCAGCCAGACCAGCCGGCAGAAGATCCAGACCCTGAAGACATGGCTGACGAACAGGGTCTTGTAGGCAGGTTTATCCACCTGCTTCATTCAGACGATCCCAATCAGCAGTATCTGGTATGGAGGCCTTCCGAGGCATTTGGGTCTTCCTTCCATAACTGAATGGTTACCAAAGGGGCTAGAATTCCTTTTATTTCATCTCTGGCCATTAAGATAGTTGGAATCCAGCACACCGAAGTGAATCAAGTTTGAGGTAGCCAGAATGAAATTCAGTACATTGAGTGACCATATGCGATTGTTGGTCTGCTTCCATCTTTGGTACTAAGTCATTATTTGTTTTAACCAGAATTTGTAGGCCCAGCGTTAACTAGATGAACTTATCTAACAGCGTACATTACAAATCTTGAATTGTTTTGTCCAAGCTTTATATAGGAACTCTAGGTAGGTAGGTAGGTATTTATTATCCTCGACCCCCCCACTCAGCAAAATCCATCCATCTAATTCATTCACTGCCCATTTCAGGTAACTGTTCACAGCTTTCGAGACCATGTTGGTTTGTGCATACCCCCCCCCCCAAAAAAAAAGGTCGAAAAGTGTGAAACTGGACACTTGATCTCCCTTTTCTAGTGATTTGTAGTCAATTTCCCCCCTTTAAAAGACAGTTTTCTAATTTGTAAGTTAGGTTGTTCCTTCGTGATATGTTATGATATTCAGCGCATATATCAACATGGGAATCTTTGCATATTTTAGATTTTAAATACCGCGCGGAAGCACTTCGGTGCTGGTGGGAACCAGCGCATCCGTTACACGTTGCCGCCATTGGTGTTTGCTGCGTATCAACTTGCATTTCGCTATAAGGAGAATGAGAAAGTGGTGAGTGCATCTGCACGTGATACGTTTTGCTTCAATGGCAACTTAAGCTAAAAGGGATTGGTTGGAAATTGCAGAATAGAAAAGAAAGAAATGGCAAATTTTATGAATCTGGGGCTGTTAGAAAGTTTTGACCAATGAGAGGGAATAAATTAAGTCCAGGCCCCTAAATTTGGAATACGCAATATGGAATAAATTGGCTGAAAGTAATCTCTAAGGCCATGGTGATGAACCTATGCCACGTGGGCCAGAAGCAGCACACAGAGGCATCCTGTGCAGGATGCGTGGCCTTGCTGGCTCTTGTTCCACTTTCCTATGCACATATGTGCGTCGGTCAGATGGCCTTCACATGCGTGGAAGCATCGGAAGAGCAGTATTCCGACATGCTTGCGTGCGCTGGCGCCCAAGCCTCTGGGTTTCCATTGTGCACATGCGCAACGGCCAGCTGTTCATCGGGCGTGCACCTGAAACCAGAGGTCCGGGTGCTGGTGCGCATATGCGCCGGAACCCTGCTCTTCCGGGTTTTGGCGCTGCTGCGCGTGCGAAGGCCAGCAAGGCTGCATGGTCTAGGTGAGATGGTTTTGTGTGCCATTTCCGACACACGGTGACATAAAAGGTTAGCCATCACCGCTCTAAGCCATTGTTTGCCAATCTTGTCAACTTCAAACTATGTGGACTTCAACTCTCAAAATTCTCCAGGCAGGAAATTCTGGGAATTGAAGTCACCCATCTTAAATGGATTGGCAAATACGTATTTGGATCTGGCTGGACTGGATAGTATAAAACCTTAAACTGTATATTGGGAAAAAGAAAGAGATTATTTGTTAAATGACATTTTTAGTTTTGCATGGTCACACACCTGTTTTTTCAGATCTAGATAGAGTTTGATATGAAATTCTAAATAGAAGAATGCAGATTTTGTTCTTTCCTATCTGGGGTGACTTCTGATTTCTTCCCTTTCCCCCAGGATGACAAATGGGAAAAGAAATGCCAGAAGATCTTCACTTTTGCTCACCAGACCATCAGCGCTTTGATTAAAGCCGAGCTGGCGGAACTTCCTCTCCGTCTCTTCCTCCAGGGAGCTTTAGCCGCTGGAGAAATTGGCTTTGAGAACCATGAAACTGTGGCCTATGAATTCATGTCTCAGGTGAGGTCCAGAAGACCTTTTTCTTTCTTGAGGCCCCCTCCCCTCCTTTATTTCTCCTTGAAATATTTCTGATCGCCATCAAGAGAACAGCAAAAATACCACCATTACAACAATCGAGATGATTTCTATTAGTGGCTGAAATTCTTGTTTTTTTAACTTTCAGAGGAATAAAAAATACAGTGCATAACACTTCTTCTGTTTCTCTGTCTGTCTGTCTGTCTGTCTCTCTCTCCTGTTTCCTCTGCCCGTATTTCTTGTCTGAATCAGGCATTTTCTCTCTATGAAGATGAAATCAGTGATTCAAAAGCACAGCTGGCTGCAATCACGCTGATAATTGGGACATTTGAGCGGATGAAGTGCTTTGGCGAGGAGAACCATGAACCTTTGAGAACTCAGTGCGCACTGGCGGCTTCAAAATTGCTGAAGAAGCCAGATCAGTGCCGAGCCGTGAGCACCTGCGCCCATCTTTTCTGGTCTGGCCGGAACACAGACAAGAATGGAGAAGAGGTAAGGCCAGTCCAAGACTTGAGGAAATGGTCTTCTGTAACGGGCTGTGAGAATAATCTTGAGAGATGGAGGAAACAGACAACAGATAAGAGTTATCTTAGCCCACATAAGGCATTGAGGTGGGAAAAGTATCTCAGGAAGGACCCTCCCTAGTTCTTTGGAAAGTAAAGGCAGGGGAAGGGGGTAAGTACTTTCAGCCTGGAAACATGATGTTCCTGTATTATCACAATCAAGGTAGAATTTGATTCTTGGTTTTGATTTTCTAGTCTGGACTATTTTGGAGGGAATGCTGGCTGGGGAATTCTGGAATTTAAAGTCCACATATCTTGTTAAATTTGGAAAACACTGTTTAATGAGAAATTCAGCCTTGGCATATCTTGGCAGGGTTCTGGAGGGATTCCAGATTCTGCTTGGTGTATCAGAGGTGCAAATGGATTGCATTTTCTTAGGCGTTTTGTGAATTCATCCTTCCTAAATTGGCTAAATGGACATGTTAGTCATGCAGCTTACATTTGGGGAAAACCATTGGGTAATTGTGCTGATGTGGGGAGTGCTAATCCCCTCTTTTTCCTTGTCTTGTCTCTCAGCTCCATGGAGGCAAGAGGGTCATGGAATGCTTGAAAAAGGCGCTGAAGATAGCCAACCAATGCATGGATCCCTCCCTGCAAGTGCAGCTCTTCATAGAAATTTTAAACAGATATATCTACTTTTACGAAAAAGAGAACGAGACGGTAAGGAGCAGCCCGTTGTGTTTCGTGCGGAGGTGCAAAATCTGCCCCGCTCCCATCACCCTCATGATCTCTCCAAAATTTCCATCAAAATGAGAACTTTAATGAGACCAAAAAGAAGGAACCTTCTTCTCCATTCTCCATCCAACCACAAAAGGAGGCAATCCTTTCTGACTTGAATTAAAATTACTGGTAGTCCTCGACTTACAACAATTCATTTAGTGATCGTACGAAGTTGCAACAGCATTGAAAAAAGCGACTTGTGATTTTTCATGCTTACAACCATTGTGGCATCCCCATGGTCATGTGATCAAAATTCAAGTGCTTGGCCACTGACTCATACTTATGACGGTTGCACTGTCCCGAGGGGGGGGGGCATGTGATTACTTTTTGCAACCTTCTTGAGAAGCAGAAGTTCAATGGGATTCACGTAAAAACTGCAATGATTTAATAAATACGGCATGAAATGTCATAAAATGAGGCAAAACTCACTTAACTAATGTCTCACTTAGCAACAAAAATTGTGGGCTCAATTATGGTCATACGTCAAGGACTACCTATAATTTTCTAATGATCTCTTACAATGTAAGAGTGCTCGACAGGCTAAATTCAGATTTGGAGCTTCCTTCGGAGAATCCCTTCTTTGTCTGAAGCCCAGTTGTTTTGCACAGCAGCGCAACCTTGTCTTAAGAGGTCAGACTACATGTTACACTTAGTTTGTGGTCCTTTACTTCTCTGCAGAGCACTGGGAAATAGCAGGGAGAGAGGCCGAGCATCTCATTTCCCAACAACTTTTCTACCATCGGAGTGCGCCCAATGTACAGTGCATAACTGAAGTTGAATGAGAAAAAAGAGAGCATAGGTTAGCTAATGTGAAAGAGATTAAGCAAGTTACAAAGTGGTGGAGCATCATTATGGCCACAGGTGCCTTGTTTTCTTGAATCTTCACAACCATCTTGAGATCTTCTCTGCTTTCCTCTCTACAATTAAATTGCTAAATTCTGATCTGAGATCAGCCATTGGGCGAGTGGGGCACTGAAAAATTCTGCCAACCTCTAGTTTCAAGGGTTGCAGTCCCACATTTTGTTGCCACCGTATGATTTGCTTCTTTCTCAGTTGTTGCTCAGCAACAACTCCCTGCAGCCTCAGTCAGCGTGGAAAAGGATGAGGGATGATGGGAGATGTTGTCCAGCAACGTCACGGTGGCCTTGGCAACAAACCAGATCATGCATTGTGTAAACTTGGTCTGTTTGACACTCTTCTCTCTCTCTTTTTTAAACCTAGGTGACAATTCAGGTGTTGAATCAGCTCATTCAAAAAATCCGGGAAGACCTTCCTAATCTCGAATCGACCGAGGAGACAGAACAGATCAACAAACATTTTCAGAACACACTGGAGCATTTGCGTTTGAGGAGGGAATCCCCCGAATCTGAGGGGCCAATTTATGAAGGGCTGGTCATTTAAACAAAAGACACCCGCACTCACCCACCCACCCACCCACCCACCCATCCCGGTCCCATTCTGTGGGCGCTTGTCCTCTGTCTTTCCATGTACAACACACATGGCATTTTGTTGTTCATTATCATTCTTCTTGCATTAGAGATCATAGACTTTTGTGCCTTTTGGGAGTGCCAACAATAGGCTTTCGGTTCACTCTTCTTCTCGCGTGCGTGCGTGCGTGTGAATGTGTGAATATGTTCCAGGCTGCTGCTTCCAAGCATTTGGGATTTAAGTATTCCTGTCAGAATTTCCATGGTATGGACTAGCAGACCAATAGAAAATTAGCATGACTGAATCCGTTCTTCTAAAAATTCCACATGGTTGTACATCTCTCCCCTCCCCCTCCCCCCTTGTCTTCTTTTTCTCTCCTGCTCTTCTGTCCTCACATTTCCGCCCAAAAGCCATATAATCTCTAATCCACCTTTTCATCTGCAAGTGTTACTAAGGCTGTGGACTATTTTTTTTTTAAAAAAAAAATAATGTTTCATTTTCTTGTCTGTCAGATTCCACTTTCTCTCTCTTTTTTTTCCCCATATTTGTCAGAGTTCTGTCAGATTCCCCCCAGCCCAAATATCTTCATGCATGTATTTGGAGTTATAAAGCACCATTCTTTTAAAAAAAGGAAAGAAATTAAACCAAGAAAGTTATATTTTGCATATGGGGACTCAAGTGACATACAGTGAGGGTTCAGTATAGTACACAGGGCATATTTATCAAGATAATAGTAAGAAAATTCAAATCAGACGGTGGTCTATAGAGTATATAACCTTCAGTACTGTCAAATTAGGGGGAAATGCAATCTGTATCCTTAATTTGTGCCAGTATAACAATAAAGTTGCTATTAATGGATATGGCCTCAACTATCTCCTGTTGCATTTAATGATCATTCTAGCTCTTTTTTAAAAAGACACTGCAATTGATGATTGTATTAAGAGCGCTGGTTGTTGTGGTCCGCCAGTGGCCAGCAGAGCTGGCAGCAGATTCGGACACTGAGGAGGTTGAGGAGGAATGTGGGTCAGTCCCGGAATCTGGGGAAGGCTCTGATGAGGGCTCTGGGTTGGAGGCAGAGAGGGAGCCAGGGCCGTGTGACAGTTATCAGCTGCCTTCGGAGTCAGACATCAGCGAAGCAGACTAACAACTGGAGCCTTATCCCAGTGTGCACATGCGCAGAGTTGCCAGACGAAGGGAACAGCTAAAGAACAGGGGTTGGCTTGGGAGAAAGGCCACTGGTGGACGAAGAATGGCCCCTCCCAGAGGAAATAAAAGAGCAAAAGGGGAGTGGAGTTTGCAGGAGAGAATTAGTTCGCTTAATTGGTTCATGACTCTCCGCGACTCCTTGCCAAGTTTTGCAGATATCAGCTTGGCAGCTCTCCAAGCCAGATAAGGTCTGTGACTGTAAATCCTCCCTTGAAAGATTTTGCTGGATATGAATGAGCAGAATTCACAGTAAATTAATAAAATGGTTTTTTGTCGGGACGAAGAGTTTGCTTCATGCTTTCGGGAAGCCTCGGTCAGAACACAGCTGTTTTCAAATGGGTGAAGCTATGCATTCAATCGTTACGGCTTGGTGTATTGACTGGAGATTGCCTGATGAAGCCCGTCTTACTTTTTGACCCAACTTTTGCAGAAGGTTTGTTTACAAGTAGGACGGTGTGTTGCCTCAGCAGTTAAGACGCTGGGCTTGTAGGCTGGAAAGCCGGCAGCCCACATTCAAGACTCAAGCTCTATGTGATGGGGTGAGCGCCCATCCTCGCCTCCGCTCCTGCCAACCTAGCAGTTCGAAAGCATGCAAATGCGAGTAGATAAATAGGTACCACTTTAGAGGGAAGTAACCGCTCTCTGCGACGTCACGCTGGCCACATGGCCATGAAATGTCTTCGGACAGTGCTGACTCAATGGCCTTAAAAGAGATGAGCATGAATAAAGTCTGCAGGGGCCACCTGTACCTTTTACCTTTGCTTAGGAGTGGCATTTTGCCAAGTGGAATTGGAATAATTCCTTGGAACTGAGTAATCCTTGGGAAAACACCACTGCGCATGAGCAAGACCACAGACTAGTACATCTACAAGAGATGCTCCATTGCACTGTGTTTTCTGCAATATAAAGTGGACAAGTAATTCTTCAAGAAATCCACATCAGTGCAAAACGAAACTCCCTTTTTAAAAAATTTGCAATTACTTCAACACAAGTGTACAAATGTCCTCTAGTTAAATTGCTTTATCAGAATTACATTGTTTCTTAAGAATGAGGACTCGGTTGGGAATTTACAAAGCGTGTTGAGCTTAGGTACCGGAGAATAAATTAGTCCTCATTTGCATACACAAGCACTGCAAAATATTGCAAATTTTCTGAAATCAAGGTTGAGCTTTCTCTAATTCATTTTTGCCCAAAGGATGTAGAAGTCTAAATCTCTCGTGATCGAACATTTGAATTTGCCTTTCCTACTTGGAAGGATAAGTTCGTGTTCAGTGATTCTACGTCAAAGGTACCTATGCAGAAACGTCTCCTCAGTATTGTCTCTCACATAAAAACATTAGGGTGGATTTTTGCCTTGGCAGGGCAGAGCAATTTCAGAAAGGCTTTTCTGAAACTGATGTGGCACAAAGGATATAATACGGGATTAATAGCTGAATTCAACCACAGCAGCCAAAACGATACTTCATAGAGGTCATGGTGGATGCATCTCCCGTGACAACCAGCTCTGATGATCATTAGAAGAGTGTAGGGTGCCCAACATACAGCAAAGATGCAGACGACAATGGCTAAAGATTTGGCTATTTTCTTATCTCGGGAAAGCCTAAACCGGCTAGCTGCAGTATTGGCCGCCTCTGCTTCCCGCGTGGTGCCAGATAGGTTCTCCAGAGCTTTGTAGACGCCGTCCCACGGTGATTTGGTTTGGATGTCTACCTGCCAAGGTGGAAAGTCTTGATTGATGTTAAGCTCCACTGAGGGAGTCTGGAGGTCATGGGTGCCGAGCTTCCCCACCGCAGGCTTGCTACGGGTCAAGCTGCTTACCTTTTCGTTCCTCTTGTTCCCTCTTTTTGTGAAGGCTATGACGTGCTCTCGTTTCTTCCTGCAGCAAAAACGTTCGCAGTCCTTTCGGGCTTCTGAGGAGCTCTCGCTTCTGACCGGTGTCCGCTTGCGAATGTTGAAATAGATGCGCAAGTTGAAGTAGGTGACACTGATGAACGGCGTGAAGAACTCAATGGTGGAGGCGATCATGAGGAAGTACCAGTTGTAGTGGAACTCGGCATAGCACTTGTTCTCAGGGATGATGCTCTGCTGGGCTATGTACTCCCAGCTGATAATGGCTGGACCATAGAGGAGAAATGCTGCAATCCACACCATAACCATCTTCGCCGCTGTGCTTTTGGTCATCCCTTTCTGAACTCTGTAGCTCACCTAGAAGAAAATGTAGATGTCAAGCACAGGAAAACAGAGGCCCAAGCAATTCAAATGAATATACCGGTTTATTGTACGCGAATGCTCTCTACAAGTATCTGAACTACTAATGGTCAAGTCAAATCGGCAGTAGGTAAAGAGTCAACAGAATTCAAGGTGGACTTAGATCTCTTGTGGGCCTGAAGGGGCTTGAGGTGGCATGTTTGACTCCTCCCTCAGGCTCATCTTGGTCATCTACAACAGGTAGAAATCTGATTTATTATGAAAAGCTTGTTTATCAGATGGAAAACTCTAAGGAACAACTGTTTCCATGGCTGGTGGCCAAGCACAAGCTTTCACTCTTGGACTTTCACAGTTAAACCTCCTCCTCCTGTGTTGGATCATCATGCTAAGTTGTAAACTTAGTTTCACATAGTCTATACCAAGCTATGCTTTGCTTTGCCACACTTGTTCAATAAAGCACAATTACCATTGTTTTCGTCACATGCTAGCTACCCTAAAACAGAGATTTACATAGCTGGTTTTCCACAATTTAGGAAATTGAGCCAAGAAAGCCAATCTTTAGTGTGATGTGTGAATACAGCATGCAGTTTGCCTGTTGACAACTGTAGTTTTTGAGACTATGCCATGCGTCTTATTCTGAATGCGTTGCGTGTATCTATGGAGTTGGAGTGGATTTAAAAAGCCATTGTTAAGCAGATGCTGTATGGCTTCACGTGTAGAAAAGTTCAATGTTTCCCTTTAGTGTGATGTTGAGGAAAGTTTTGACTAGTGTACGGGTGTTCCAAGCTTGGCAACTTTAAGACATGTGGACCAACTCCCATGTGGAGAATTTCCCACCCAGCAAGGATTGATCCTCCTAAAATTGGTATTGAGGTTTCAGAATATTGTTTTACACTTCAAAGAAGGAAAAGATGGCAGTTTCCATGTCCTTGGTCACATAAAGGAAAAGAATTGTGTGATGATGTCAGAAAAAGAAAGAGTCAGAACATGTTGGGAGACTGAACAAGTCCCTTCAATCTGCTAAGGCAGAGAGCTAAAGTTGAGCCGATCAAACCGGTCAGTCCTAGAGGAGATCAACCCTGATTGCTCTTTAGAAGGCCAGATCCTGAAGAGGAAACTCAAATACTTTGGCCACCTAATGAGAAGGAAGGACTCCCTGGAGAAGAGCCTCATGCTGGGAACGATGGAGGGCAAAAGAAGAAGGGGACGATAGAGAAGGAGGTGGCTAGATGGAGTCACTGAAGCAATAGGCGTGAGCTTAAATAGACTCTGGGGGATGGTAGAGGATAGGAAGGCCTGGAGGAACGTTGTCCATGGGATTGCAATAGCAATAGCAGTTAGACTTATATACCGCTTCATAGGGCTTTCAGCCCTCTCTAAGCAGTTTACAGAGTCAGCATATCGCCCCCAACAACAATCTGGGTCCTCATTTTACCCACCTCGGAAGGATGGAAGGCTGAGTCAACCCTGAGCTGGTGAGATTTGAACCGCCGAACTGCAGAACTGCAGTCAGCTGAAGTAGCCTGCAGTGCTGCATTTAGCCACTGTGCCACCTCGGCTCATTGCAATGGGTCAGACACGACTTCACAACTAGCAACAACAACAAGAAAAAGTTATAATTCGTGGTAGTATTTCCTAAGCATCTGGAAGCCATCAATTAACTAACCGAGGCCCTCGGTTACCTAATGAAATTTCATAGCAGTTTGACTTATTTAGTTGCAATTGGTTGGTTGCCCAGCAGAATGTGTGGCTTTGTGTTACCTGCCTAGAGTTGGCGCAATTGGCACTCGAATTCTTAGAAGATGCCCCTGGCTGGAGGTAATCAGAAACCCATGGAAAGCGATTTTTCTTACCGCCCTCGTTACAGAGATGAATCGGTCAAAACTGATCAAGACAATGTTGAATCCGGAGGCGGTGCAGACTAGGTAATCGACCACCAGCCAGAGCTTACACAGGCCTCTTCCAAATTTCCATTCATCAGTCAGAATGTACGGGATGTAAAGGGGAATACAAAATCCACCTGGGGGTAAAGGAAACAACGTTGGTGAGACAGCCATAAGCTGAGGCCAAATTGTAGGCAACTTTAACGACAAGCAGTGATTCCACCACACCCTCAACCTTTCACTCCCTGGACGTTTGAAGTGGTACAGTCGCATGGAAATCAGGCGTGATTTCATAGAAATGAAGACTTGAAAAGGAATGCAGAGATGATCCCATTCAAACCACCTGCAATGTGTGGGAAAACTAAGCAGAGTTGGCTGTGCAGTGTCTTCTTAAAAAAACACACCAAGAGATGGAGCACTCACAATCTCACTAGGGCACTGTTTCTGAACCTTAGCAACACCCCTCCCTATTCCTTCCTTCCTTCTTTCCTCCCTTCCTTCCTTCTTTCCTTCCTTCCCTCTTTCCCTCCCTCCCTTTCCCTCCCCCAGCCCTCCTCCTATCCTCCCTTCCCTCCCTCTTTCTATCCGTCGCTCCCCCTCCCTCTCTTTCCTTCCCTTCTGCCAGCCCTCCTCCTATCCTATCCGTTATCCTATCCTATCCTATCCTATCCTATCCTATCCTATCCTATCCTATCCTATCCTATCTTCCTTCCCTCCCTCCCTGCTTTCCTTCCATCCCTTCCCTCCCTCTTTCCCTTCCTCCCCCTCCCTTCCCCTCCCTTCTCCAGCCCTCCTCCTATCCTACCCTATCCTTTATCCTATCCTATCCTATCCTATCCTACCCTATCCTATCCTATCTCCCTTTCCTCCCTCCCTGCTTTCCTTCCATCCCTTCCCTCCCTCTTTCCCTTCCTCCCCCTCCCTTTCCTTCTCCAGCCCTCCTCCTATCCTACTATATCCTTTATCCTATCCTATCATATCATATCCTATCTTCCTTCCCTCCCTCTCTGCTTTCCTTCCATCCCTTCCCTCCCTCTTTCCATCCCCCCCTCTCTTCTCCTCCCTTCTCCAGCCCTCCTCCTATCCTATCCTATCCTTTATCCTATCCTATCTTCCTTCCCTCCCTGCTTTCCTTCCATCCCTTCCCTCCCTCTTTCCCTTCCTCTCCCTTCTCTTCCCTTCTGCTGCCTTCCTATCCTTCCTTCCCTCCCTCCCTCCCTCCCTTCCCGAGTTGAAGTGTTAAGAGTGCACTGGAACCTCCCAGTCAAAGGCAAACCATGGAGGTTTTCAAGAGAAGCAGTGGGAATTTTCAGTCTCAGGTTTAATGAACAAATTCTGCCTCCTTTCAAATGTAAATAAGTTCTGTCTGCCTAGTTTGGGGACTCCGGATTAAAAGGGATGCCGGAGAGCAATTGGGAATTGTAGCTGCCCCCTTCTCCACTTTAGATTCCACATGAAAAGCCACCTTCCAGCCCTCACTGGGAGGAGGAAAAATTAATGCCATTTGTACCTCTAAGCCAGGAGTTTGCCACTATGATATTAACTAAATTCTCATTTATAGCCCACATGCTTTTTTCCCTTTCTTTGTGCACATTCTATCCCTGTGAAGTAAATTCCTTTTTTTTTAAACGAATACGAACTGAGCCAAAAAGTGATAAAACACTGCAGTTACCATGTCACTAGAACTACACATTGTCTTCACTGCTTTGTATTCTAACCCAAGCGGTTTCCGTCTTTTGATTTTGCCTTCCTTACCACTTTTATTCATTTTTACACAGTATTTTTTTACACAGAACTGAGACTTCCCTCTGAAGAACACAGGCCCACTTGTGCACGGATCTCTCTGACTTCTTCCACAGGGACTTTGTACACACAACACATTTAACCAACTCACAAACCCAGGGGCTGCATCCACACAGCTTGTCAAGTTCGGGGCTTCCGTCTTTTGATTTTGCCTTCCTTACCACTTTCATTCATTTTTACACAGTATTTTTTTTTACATAGAACTGAGACTTCCCTCTGAAGAACACAGGCCCACTTGTGCACGGATCTCTCTGACTTCTTCCACAGGGACTTTGTACACACCACACATTTAACCAACTCACAAACCCAGGGGCTGCATCCACACAGCTTGTCAAGTTCGGGGTAGTGGTTTGTGGTTTGAGGTTGAGGTTTATTCGATTTATATGCCGCCCTTCTCCCAAGGACTCAGGGCGGCGTACAACATTAAAAGAAACACATAATACAAAAGTTAAAAAGAAATTAAAAAGGATATCCCAAACCCAATTAAAATTGACAATAACACATTTTTTAAAAGAATTAAAATTAACAGTAATCAATAATTTGATTTGTTTTGTTCAGGCCGGGCTGGCTTGCTGGAAAACCCAACTTTTTAGGGTGCGTCGGAAGGACCGGAGGTGGGGGAATATGTGAAGCTCCGGGGGCAGCTCATTCCAGAGGGAAGGCGCTCCCACAGAGAAGGCTCTCCCCCTGGGGCTCGCTAGCCGACACTGTCTGGCCGACGGCACCCTAGTGGAAAGCTTGAGTAATTATTTTCTGACTTATTGTGCTCCGTAAATCCAGCTCATTTTTCCTTTGGTTTACCGTTCATTGTATTGTGTGAATAATCCACAAATGGGTTAATACAACCATCTGGGCTGAACATATTGGATTAATGCAAAGTATCATCCCAACAAACCTATGTCAACTTTATTGTTGCCATTGAGACTTCGGATCATGTTCTCTAGCAGAAATTAATTCTGATCATTTCAAAAACCCATCACAACTGGGGGTTTGGTTTGGAGTCCTAAGTAAACCCAGCCCAGTCCATCCAACCACTGCACACTGGTGGCCCAGTGGTTAAAGTGCAGTACTGCCAGCAAACTCTGCCTACAGTCTGAAGTTCGATCCTGACAGGGCTCAAAGTTGACTCAACCGTCCATCCTTTCGAGGTTGATAAAACGAGGACCTAGATTGTTGGGGACAATGTGCAAATAATGCTTTGACCTTGTAATCTGCCCAGAGAGTGCTACAAAGTGCTATGGGGTGGTACATAAATCTAAATGCTATTTCTACTGCTACTATAGCTTAGTCAACAACCAACTGGTTAAGGAATAGAAATAGAAATATAATAGAATATAGAATATAGAATAGGATTTGAAATAGAATGGAATCGAATGGAATAGAATAAAATAGAATAATTTATTGGCTAAGTGTGATTGGACACACAAGGAATTTGTCTTTGGTGCATATATGCTCAGTGTACATAAAAAGACAAGATACATTTGTCAAGAATCATAAGGTACAACACTTAATCATAGTCATAGGGTACAAATAAGTAAACACCAAGAAGTGTGAACACTGCTTATTACTCAGTTCAATCATACAGTGTTTGCTCTTGGGTTACAGTGAAGGAAGACCCCTTGGTTTGCCCTTAGTGGTGTTTTGAGTTCAGAGAAAGAAATCAAACAACTCTCCATCCTACCCTGGCCCCCTTCCCATTTTTTACTTTCCCCTGGCTTGGCTCACATCCCAGAGGCTTCACTCACCCACTAAAAAATCTGCCAGGGCCAAGTTCAGGAAGAAGAAGTTCCCTTGGGTCCGTAGGCTTTTGTCCACCGCAAACGCCAAGATGACCAACGCATTGCCCAAGACGGTGACCAACACTAGGAATCCCATGAGTATTGCCAGCAGGACAGTGACCGGTGCTGAGAACTGTCCATGGTGCTGAAAATAATGTTCTGCAGCAGTCACACATCCGTTGCCCAGGCAGACAAATTCCCAGGTAGACAAATTCAGTCCGACTTGAGTTCCTCCGGACAAAGCTGCAGGGCAAAGAGACAAAATGGATTAGCATTATTGTTATGCTACTGTGACTATAAACAACAGGCTGGAAAGTCTGATAGTTGTTATTACTACTGTTATTCATGTATAGATCATTCCTAAGCATGGGGTATCAACTGTTGGAGAAAACATGAAGCTGCGGGCAGCTAGAGCATATAAATTGGATTGGTTCCTAGAAGCAGAGGACAGAAAATTAGCAGAAGGGACAAAAAATAGAATAAAAGGGAGCGTCAGAAAGAAAGAAAGAAACAGACACAAAGGCAAGGCGGATAATAACCATTGTTTCTCACAGGAAAGATTTCCACCGAGAGAAGGAGAAAAAAGGGGAGAGCAAATTACCAGCTTGGTGTTCCATTCTTTGGGTGCTCAAGCTAACGTCCTTTTTCAGAGTTTCCTATCCTTTTCTGCAGTCCCCATAGCTGCCTTTTGGACAAAGACGTTGGAAAGCAGGAGAATCAACTCCCTGGAGTCTGTTAAAGCACTGCCAGTTGCATTCCTTTTCTGTTTCAAACAAGTTTGGGTAGGAGTGTGTGCGTGTGTGCGCGCGAGCTTGTGTGTGTGTCTGTGTGCATGAGCAGGCATGTGTTAGAGAGGGGAGGGAGGACGGATGGAGGAAAAGGCTGGCCATGTGAACGGCAATGAAAAACCACATGCATTTCGAAACAGCATTTCAGACTAATCCAGCTGGCTAAATTACCAATAGATTTGGAGGCGTCTGGGTTGAAATGCATTTTTAATCAGGGACTTAGTTTTGTTCACCGATTAAGCTCAAGCCCACATTTTTCATTAAAAAAAATGTTCAGATAGATCCTGAGATAATGTTGTTTAGTATCATTAAAATGATTTAGTGTTATTTTAAACTCAGCATGATGAGAGTATTTTATGATTATGATCATGATTTATCACTTATGGCTTGCATGTACACTCAGAGCTTATGCACCAAAGACAAATTCCTTGTGTGTCCAATCATACTTGGCCAATAAAGAATTCTGTTCTGTTCTGTTCCGTTCCATTCTACATGGCATCGGACCTGGGTACCTGAGAGACCGCCTCCTGCCGATTACCTCTCTCAGACCAATTAGATCGCACAGGTTGGGTCTCCTCCGGATTCCATCTGCCAGCCAATGTCGGCTGGCGACTCCCCGGGGGAGAGCCTTCTCTGTTGCAGCTCCGGCCCTCTGGAACGAGCTCCCTGTTGAGATCCGGATCCTTACTACCTTCCCGGCCTTCCGTAAAGCCACCAAGTCCTGGCTGTTCCAGCAGGCTGGGGGGAGCTGAGAAGCATCTACCTCCATAGAAATTGTGAATCTTGGTTTTGTTTTAATACGTTGTCTTTGTCTTGTTCCCCCCTTTCCCTTGTCTTTTGTGAGCCGCCCGGAGTCCTCCGGGAGTGGGCGGCATACAAGATAGATAGATAGATAGATAGATAGATAGATAGATAGATAGATAGATAGATAGATAGATAGATAGATAGATAGATAGATAGATAGATAGATAGATAGATAGATAAATAAATAAATAAATAAATAAATAAATAAATAAATAAATAAATAAATAAATAAATTCTGTTCCGTTCCACTCCACTCCACTCCACTCATATTCTGCATTCTTCTATCCTATTCTATGCCACTATTCTGTTCTGTTCTATTCCGTTCCGTCCCATTCTGAAGTTGCCCAGTTGAGATTGTATAGTGGTTTGGTTCTCTGGTCTGGAAAAAGTGGGGATGTGAAGTGTTGGTGTTAATATCTTTAATCTGTGACATTTCCTGCTTCATTGAGACTCAATACCTAAGGTGGTGTTCTCGAAAGCCACTATTCTGGCTGGGAACGAAGGAAGTTGTAGTCTATCTCATCTGAAGGACATCAGATAGAGTATTAGTTTGACCCCAGCTGTCAAAATACTCTCAGACTCTTTGTGCTGTGTGTGTGTGTGTGTTTCTAAGGTAGATTGTTAAGTCTTTTATTTGTGATGGAGAAAAGCCATTGGAGTGAACCTACAAAATGAAGAAATTGTGGATAAAAAAAAGAATTTAATCCCGCCTTTCTTTCCCATTCATCTTGTGAAGCAATTTAAGTAATATAAATCATCAGCAGTTTATGTAGCCAGTTGCTGAGTGCTTTCTTGAATGGAATGGAGCCAAGGTGGCACAGTGGTTAGAGTGCAGTACTGCAGGCTACTTCAGCTGACTGCTAGCTGCAGTTCGGCAGTTCAAATCTCACCAGGCTCAAGGTTGACTCAGCCTTCCATCCTTCCAAGGTGGGTAAAATGAGGACCCAGATTGTTGCGGGCAATATGCTGACTCTACAAACCACTTACAGAGGGCGGTGAAGCATTGTGAAGTGGTATATAAGTCTAAGTGCTATTACTATTGCTAATAACATCCCACTGTTTTCTTTCTTTCAGCTTCAGTGCTTTATTTATAAAATAAAGTTGTACTGATTCATCTCATGCAGAATGCAAACGAGGTTCACCCATCACCTTGCAAAATGCAATGATTTCTATAGCATCTTTTCCAGATCCAAGTGATCCTCTGTAGAAGAGGACCTGGATATCTGAGAGACCGCCTCCTGCTACATACCTCCCAATGTCCGATAAGAACCCACAGGCTAGGCCTCCTCTGGGTGCCATCGACTGGACAATGCCGGCTGGCGACCACTCAGGGGAGAGCCTTTTCTGTAGCTGCTCTGGCTCTGTGGAACGAGCTACCAGCAGAGATCCAGACCCTTCCCACGCTCGCGGCCTTCCAAAAAGCCACCAAAACCTGGCTGTTCCGACAGGCCTGGGGTTGTTGATTTATAAATCAAGTCCAACCCCCAGCTAAGCCAAATGTATGTTGTGTTTTTTAAACTGTTTTTGTTTCTCTCCCCTATTTGTTATTTTATTTTATCTCGTATTTGTAAGCCGCCCAGAGTCCTCCAGGATTGGGCGGCATATAAGCTCATTAAATTACAAATTACGAATTAAGTCTTTCTGGAAGATTCCACCCTCCTAGACCTTTAAATATTCCTCAGTTTGTTCTTTCCAAGAAATAAAGAAGGCCCATCGACTAACTAGGTTTGCAAGGAGCTTTGTTTCAGGTTCCTGAAAGGATCATATCCAAGGCTTTATCAACTGGGAAAGAAACACGCTTTTATTAGTAACGTCTAAATTTAATTAAATGGCTGGAGAAAATCTATCACACTCATTTCCTATCTGCCTTCTTTGGACGGCATATGATAAATTAATCTTTGGCTCCCAAGTGGGTTTATTTATTGTAGTGCTGGCATCTCGGCTGCTCCTGTCATTTCTAGAAAACTCATTGACTGGAAGGGAGGAAATTTCTTGTGCTCCCCCCCACCCCAGTAAAGTGTAAACCTGAGTGACAGATGACTGAATTGCATGCTTAAAAAAAAAAAGAATCCAAACAGATGTCCTGGGAATGAGAAATGTTGGCAAGTGGAATTAATTATAGCCTGGGTATTTTACTCAATCAAGTCATGGAGCCCTTCCTTTCTGGGGAAAAAAAATTCTGAAAGTTACCACCAGACAAGCAGAGATTAAAACCAAGATTAATACTAGGCCAACAATCAAGCAATAAACAACCATCCAATCAAGAAACTGTCAGCTCACTGACCTCGGAAGGACGGAAGGCTGAGTCAGCCTTCAGCCGGTCAGGATCGAACTGCCGAACTGCTGGCAGCTAGTAATCAGCAGAAGTAGCCTGCAGTACTGCATTCTAACCACTGTGCCACCATGGCTAGATACCACCAGAACAGCTGAAGCAATCAGATGAGAAGGCACAGCCTCCCCAATACCAACCTTCTGACTTGGAAGTAGAGTGGAGAGGAGACCAAATATACTCAATGAGGCTCCTTGCCAAGCAAGGGAGAAACTATCTTAACTGAAAATAGCTGGCTGGAGCCTAATTTAAGAGGCAGCCTTGACCCCCATTTCTCCATTGGAAACAACTGTCTGACTTCTTGTTTTGGCATGTGAAACCTGCTCATAAACATCTGACCTTGGTGTAGCTGATAAACCTGACTTGGCTCTCTGAACTTTGGACTGAATTTTGACTGTTCACTTGTGAGTTTCGATTGAAAACGAGCCCAAGCTTTCTTTTTAGGAGACTTTGTAAATTTACATTCCTTTCCTTGTCTGTTGCTATCTGTTCAGTCTTGAGAGTTTTGCTATTCTCACCTAACTGTTGTGTGTGTGAGTTTGAAGCCTAAAATGGGAAAGCCAGCTTCCCTAAATTGGCTAGCCAATCAGATCCCTAGGATTTCCTGTCTTATAATCCTCAACGTTTATAAAAACATTTGCTTTTCCAGTACGGGGGAGCCCTCCTCCTATCAAGCAGGTACCCAGTGATCATTGTATTTTTTCTTTCTTTTAAAAATGTTGTAATCCTTTGTATCAAGATGGAGTCAGGGTGACTGAATGGAGATTGAGCATTTACTGGCTGGATGCCCTTCCTGATGCATACGTGGAGTTCACAGCAGATATTTTCTCTTAGTGCTCAGAGAGAGAAAAATGCCCCTAGCTAAGATTGAACTCACAGCCTCCTGATTGTGAGGCGAGAACTCCACCTCTAAGCTACCATGCAATCACAATAAATGTGATTCCCCTCCCCTGTATTGTACGCCTTATTTTAGCAATATTCCCCAAATGTAGAGATAATTTCAAAATCTGGTGTGTCGCTAAGAGATTTTGACTGATGTGAAGACTGCAATGAATCTCCTAAACTTCACATGAATCACATTTCTCCCTAGAGAAACTTAACCTCTCTACTCTTGAACATTTCATTTTCTTAAAACATCTAATTGCTTGAAATCAACAGCCTGAAAATATATATCTATATCTCTCCCTTTCAAGCACGAATGCTGTGATTTCTAATTTTTCTTGAGCACTTGGGATTAATTACTACTTTGCTAGCAGAACAAAATGTATTGACGTGGATGAATTCCTATTTGTCAAATTATTAAAGGAATTGGAAATGTAAGGAGGATTTTTCAAAGATGTGTTTAAATGTTCACTAGAACAAGACAGCTTCTGCTTTATTCTTTTTTGAAATTATATATATATATATATATATATATATATATATATATATATATATATATATATATATATATATATCACGCATTTCACATCAGAGTCTCGGTTTAAGAATTCTGCTGCAGTGCGTGTGTGATCTACATTGTTACTTGAACCAATAAAAGGTAAAGGTTCCCCTCGCACATATGTGCTAGTTGTTCCCGACTCTAGGGAGCAGTGCTCATCTCTGTTTCAAAGCCGAAGAGCCAGCGCTCTCTGAAGACGTCTCTATGGCCATATGGCTGGCATGATTGAACACCAAAGGCGCACGGAACGATGTTCCCTTCCCACCAAATGTGGTTCCTATTTTTCTACTTGCATTTTTACATGCTTTCGAACTTCTAGGTTGGCAGAAGCTGGGACAAGTAACAGGAGCTCACTCCATTACGCAGCGCCAGGCATTCGAACCACCGAGCTATCAACCTTTCTGATTGACAAGGTCAGCGGTCCTAGCCGCTGAGCCACCACGTCCCTTATTTTCTTACTACGTTTTATTTCCCTGGGCTTTGCAGAACGATTTGTTTCAAGACAATTGAGAATCAATGCCAACCCACTGACTTGACATATTCATTGAGTGAGTTTTGCTCTATTTTACAGGGCGGGGCATAACCTTTTCCTAGGGGGTCACAGCAACACTTGTAATAACAACACAAATAATTCATACACCATTCGAAAGCCCATCAAAAACTGAGTTTATTGACACGATTTAATAGTCAGTATGACCACCATTAGCCCTTCGAACAGCATTCAAACGAGGTGGATAAGAACACAACAAATCTTCAAACAGTTCCGTTCGATTTTCCAGATTTTTCAACACAGTTTCCAAATTCATTCTCAAAGTTTCAACCGAATATCGATTTTGACCTTGCTCCTGAATCATCAGAGCTTCCACTTCATCCTTAATTATGGCCCCAATGTTCTCTGCCGGATTGAGATCTGGCGAATTTCCCGGCCAGACGTCATTGCCCCAAAATTCGACATTGTTTTCCTTTAACAATTGCTGAGTCGCATTTGCACGCATGCAAGGAGCTTTGTCATGAAGAAAGACAGCCTCACCAACCACCAAGACATTGTCTGGATCACTGAGAAATGGAATGACATTCTCCAATAAAATTTTCTCACGGAAATAACTGCCATCCCAGGATTCCCCTTTATCCTTCAAAACCCAATGCAGTTTCTTGGCTGTGAAAATGACGAAAATCCCGATGCAAGTCGGATTGCGAACGATTTGTCGATATCGTTCATGTTTGGCGATGTCGTCGACGTCTTTAGCCCAAATTCGATCGTTCTGGAAATTCGGTTTTCGAATGGCATAAACGAAGAATTCGTCAGATGGCGCCAAATGAAGAAAATCTTCCTCGGTCCATTCAGACAACCAATCGCACAACCAAAGCCGATCTTGAACGTGTGTTTGAGTTTTCAATGGTTTGCAAATGACGTGGAATGGCTTCAAACCTTCTCGTTCTCGATATCGGCCGATTGTCCTTTGATCAACTCGTTTTCCACGAATTTGAAGGATTTCTTGGGCCACTTTTCGGTTTCCTTTTCGTTGTTTGCGACTGCCAGTTGCAATGATGGCTTTGCTTTCTTGGGACAGTTGCAGAGGACGCCCTTCTCCAAATTTTGTGAAACATTCTTGGGCTGTTTTGTTCCAATTATCAGTAACCCAATCCGGATGACGTTTCAATTTGTTTGCAATCCATTTTCGATTGATAAACGTCGCTCCAGCATCGCGAGCCTCTCGAAAGGCAATGCATTTTATTCTGTCAATGATCCTTTGTTCTTCCGAATCGAATTTTCCAGCCATTCTTAAAGCAAATTTAACATTTAATAGCTCATTCAATTCAGTTTTTTATGGGCTTTAAAATGAGGTGTCGCGGAAGTTGTAAACTGCTGTCGATCTTGCTGTGACCCCCTAGGAAAAGGTTATGCCCCGCCCTGTACAATTGAGCCCAAAAATTTATGTTGCTAAGCGAGTCAGTTGTTAAGTGAATGCTAGGGCTGAGAGAAAGTGACTGGCCCATGGTCACCCAGCAATAAGGAAAGTCAATGGGGGATGCCACATTTGTTTAATAACAGCACAATTCACTTAATCAATGAGTGACTCAACCTTCCATCCTTCCGAGGTTGGTAAAATGAGGACCCAGATTGTAGGGGGCAATAGGCTGATTCTATAAGTTGCCCATGTCTATGACGCAGTGGTGGGTTTCAAAAATTTTTCGAACCTACTCTGTGGGTATGGCCTCCTTTGTGGGAGTGGCTTGCCGGCCATGTGATCTGGTGGGAGTGGCTTGCCGGCCATGTGTTTTCTTTCTTTCTTTCTTTCTTTCTTTCTTTCTTTCTTTCTTTCTTTCTTTCTTTCTTTCTTTCTTTCTTTCCTTCCTTTTGTCTCTCTGTCCCTTTTTCCTTTCATCTCTCTCTCACTTTTATTTTTTTTCTTTATTTCTTTCTTCCTTTCTTTCTCTTTCTCTTTCTCTCTCTCTCTCTCTGTGTGTGTGTGTGTGTGTGTGTAAGTGGTGGGTTTCAAAATTTTTTGGAATCTCTTCTGTAGGTGTGGCCTGCTTTCTGGTGGAACCTCTTCTAACCGGTTCGGTAGATTTTACGAACCGGTTCTACCGAACTGGTGAGAACTGGTAGGAACCCACCTCTGCTATGACATGGTATATAAATGGTATTGCCCATCCATCCATCCATCCATCCATCCATCCATCCATCCATCCATCCATCCATCCATCCATCCATCCATGATACACAGAAGTTAAAGTGTAGTATTGCAGGCTGACTCTGCCCACTGCCAGAAGTTCGATTCTCATTGGCTCAAGGTGGGGACAATATGCTGAAACTGTGAACCACAGAGAGGGATGTAAAGCACTGTAAAGCGGTATATACATTTAAGTGCTATTACTATTGCAGGCTAACTCTGCTCACTGCCAGGAGTTTGATCCTGATGGGGCTCAAGGTTGGCTCAGCCTTCTATCCTTCCGAGGTTGGTCAAATGAGGACCCAGATTGTTGAGTGCAAGATGCTGACTCTCTAAACTGCTTAGAGAGGGCTATAAAGCACTGTGAAGTGGTATATAAGTCTAAGTGCTATTGCTATTTGCTCAACAACTGTGGCACAACAGTCGTAAATTTGGGCATAATTCATTTAACCACCTTGCTTAGTGGATGTGGTCGCTTGTTGAGACTTACCGAGCCGAGGTGACACAGTGGGTAGAGTGCAGTACTGCAGGCCACTTCAGCTGACTGCTAGTTCAGCAGTTCAGCGGTTCAAATCTCACCGGCTCAGGGTTGACTCAGCCTTCTATCCTTCCGAGGTGGGTAAAATGAGGACCCAGACTGTTGGGGGTGATATGCTGACTCTGTAAACCGCTTAGAGAGGGCTGAAAGCCCTATGAAGCGGTATATAAGTCTAACTGCTATTGCTATTACCTGTATGAAATTGGGGCAACGTTGGGGATCAAATTAAAATGAATAATTAAGGCCCACCTTGAGAAATGATTCACCTCTTTGTTGAGCAGAATGCACTGGGCAAAAAAAGATACCGTAAGCTTTCATCTCCAACCCATATATCTGTCCATATTTTTTTTGCAAAAAAAAAGGAAAAGAGAATCACAGGCATATATTTAAAATGTGGGTGAGCAGAGAGGATGAATAAAGCATGAAAAGAAATGTCTGGATAAAAGATTTAAAGAAACTATTTTGCTGAATAAAATATAACCTAGCATATATATATTTGATGCAACCTCAGTAGAAGTAAAATTCAAACCTAAGTAGTAATTGGGAGAATGGAAGGAAGCAGGAAAAAAAACTTGATAATGTGAAAAAATGAAAGTGATGTTTGAGATGGGCTCTCAAGCACAACCAAATTCAGGATATAGATTCAAATTCTTTTTCTTTTTTTTATTTATTTTCTCCCACTCTTCCTCTCATTGGGTATTTCCGCTTCTGAGCAAACTCCAATCTATGTTGATAATATTTATACTTCCATAACAATATACTTAACATATCCTAGTTTTAAAGAAAAAATAAGAAAAAACAGTATACATGTGCAATCATATTACATTAAAATCTAACACCCCTCATCAAACCTCCCTCCCTCCCCCCCAACCCCCCCAAGCCCCCCCCAGCCTTCCTCCCCTGACTTCCCAGAACTCATACATGGTATAAATCTTTAACAAAACAGTCTAAAATATATTGGAAAAAAGAATAGAAAATTGGTAACTTCTTTACACTGAGCTTAGCTCCTCCTTGCTAAGCTAACTTTAGACAAATTATATCATTCCTGATCTTAATCATAAGCTATCTGGAATTTCTTAATCCCGTATTCATTTTGAATATAATCAATCCATTTTTTCCCCGTCTCGTTTATCCATATTTATTTTGTATATAATCAATCCATTTTTTCCAGTCTCATTTATATCTCTCGTTTAAGTGGTGCTTAAGATATGCAGATATTTTAGCCATCTCGGCTAAATTTGTGACTTTCAGTGTCCATTCTTTTTTTTTTTTAATAAATGTGTTTTTATTTTTTTCCATTTTCATTTCGTACAGTCACATATATACTGTGCATAACCAGGGCCATATAACATTGAACAATAAACACAGCCATTCCTCTTGTCAACAATACCCCCCAAAATAGAAAACCCAATGTACCGCTTCGACCCTCCATACACCCTTTCTTTCGCCCCCCTCCAAGTTTCCATGTTCCCTCCACATTCCCCTCTACCCTACTTCCCCTCCCCCTCTACCACTCCTCTCTCCCAGTACACTCCCTCCCTTCCTTCTCACCCTCCCTCCCATCCTCTCTCCCACCCTCTCTACCCCTCTTTCTTCTATCCCTCTACTCCTCCCTTCGGTGTATTTCTACTATCTGTTAATATATTCAGCTTGGCCTATTTTTACAGTGAAATTAAAGAGCAACAGTATACAAGTGCAGTCGCGTTACTTTAAAATCTAACACATACTATATATTCCCCCTCCCCCCTAACACCCCCCCTCCCTCCCCCCCGACTTCCCAGAGCCCGTACACGGTATAGGTTTTTAACAAATACAGTCTAAAATATATTAAGACAAAGGAAATAAAAAAAAGAAGTTAATAACATCTCTGCATTAAACTCAGCTTCTTCCTGTTGCACCAACTTTAAGCAGTTTAGATTATTCCTAATCTTAAACATAGGCTATCTGTAATTTCTTAGTCCCGTATTTGTTTTGTATATAGTCAATCCATTTTTTCCATTCTTGAATTATAGGCAAGTCTTCCTTCTTCCAGTATTGCGCCACCGACAATCTAACTACAGTTATTAAGTGCAAAGTCAAATTAATCTCTACAGCTGTACATTCAGTAATTATACCTTACAAAAATAACTGAGGAGTAAATTCTTGTTTCCAAACCATTTGGTCATTGTTCCCAAAACCTGCTAGGAAATTCACACCAACTCAGCATACATTTTCTTTATTAAACAATCACAATTGGCTAGGTTTACGTCTCGCACAGAACTTTTATCAATGGCAGTTTACTAAATAAAAGTGGCTGGATTCACAGCACCCAGAAACAAGCAAGACTGTTTCATGGTTTAGCGTAATGTGTGAATGATGCTCAATGAAGCTTTTTTATGTGTTTGAAAAACAGCGAAAGAGTGCAGTGACGATAACGGAATAATTTCATCTGGGTAACTTTTCAATTTTCTTCTTTTCTACTTGAGAGCCTTCTACTGATCGCTTCTTTTAAAGAGCAGATTTAAAATATTATTATTATCATTACTATTATGAGACATGATCCTTTGTTCGCAAAGCTTGCAATAAGTATCAAAGGGAGGTCTCAATTCCGGGCCGACCTAAGTACACACTGCGGCATCACAAGAACCCACAATAGAAAGACGCAATATGTTATTTTTTGTGATGGTGGGATGTGAAATTGAATGAATCCGAGAGAGCTTTATGGAACGTGGCAATCAACTGGTGGGAGCTATTGAACCGAAATGAGAGAGCAGGGCAAGTTAATTATTAACTGAAACAATAGAATGCAAATGCAACATTATCTAATATCCATTTTTATTGTTAGGTAATGCTTCCCTCTTCCCCTTTCTAGCATTACATGGATGCAAATATATTGGGTTTTTTTGATAGCATTATACAACTAAATAATGTTCATCTTTCCTTTGGAATTTAAAATTGCCTTATGTCCATCTGGGTTACTTATAGCAGTGTTTTTCAACCTTTTTTGTGCAAAGGCACACTTTTTTCATGAAAAAAATCACGAGGCACACCACCATTAGAAAATGTTAAATTTTTTTAACTCTGTGCCTATATTGACTATATATAAAGTCTTTTTCCCACGGCACACCTTACACTATGTCACGGCACACTAGTGTGCCGCTGCACAGTGGTTGAAAAACACTGACTTATAGCATGGGATCCAACCCCCAGTCTGAGGCCCGGGCCACAGCCTGGTCAGCCTGGTCAGCCTGGGGTCCTGGAAGTGGTGAGTGAGCAGGCACATGCAACATTTCATTTTAATGTATGCTGATTAGTGTACATTTAAAGTGACAATAAAGTTCTATTCCTATTCCTATTCCTATTCTATACTATTCTATACTATTCCATTCCACTCTACTCTATGATTCTATTCTATTCTATTCTATTCTATTCTAATTGCATTCCATTCAACTCTACTCTACCCTACCCTACCTTACTCTACTCTATGATTCTATTCTACTCTACTCTACAATTCTATACTATTCCATTCCATTCCACTCTACTCTATGATTTTATTCTATTCTATTCCTATTCCTATTCTATACTATTCCATTCCACTCCACTCTATGATTCTATTCTATTCTAATTGCATTCCATTCTATTCTACTCTACCCTACCCTATCTTACTCTACTCTACTCTATGATTCTACTCTACTCTACTCTACTCTACTCTACTCTACTCTACAATTCTATACTATTCCATTCCATTCCACTCTACTCTATGATTTTATTCTATTCTATTCTTATTCCTATTCTATACTATTCCATTCCACTCTACTCTATGATTCTATTCTATTCTATTCTAATTGCATTCCATTCCATTCTACTCTACCCTACCCTCTTACTCTACTCTATGATTCTACTCTACTCTACTCTACTCTACTCTACAATTCTATACTATTCCATTCCATTCCACTCTACTCTATGATTTTATTCTATTCTATTCCTATTCTATACTATTCCATTCCACTCTACTCTATGATTCTATTCTATTCTATTCTAATTGCATTCCATTCCATTCTACTCTACCCTACCCTATCTTACTCTACTCAACTCTATGATTCTACTCTACTCTACTCTACTCTACTCTACAATTCTATACTATTCCATTCCATTCCACTCTACACTATGATTCTATTCTATTCCTATTCCTATTCTATACTATTCCATTCCACTCTACTCTATGATTCTATTCTATTCTATTCTATTCTATTCTATTCTATTCTATTCTATTCTATTCTATTCTATTCTATTCTATTCTATTCTATTCTATTCTATATTCTATTCTATTCTATTCTATTCCTATTCCATTCTATTCTCATGCATATTCAGGGATTCTCGCTTCATTTGTTTCACTGCTGTAGACTGCCCAGAATCTTTGTTTACGGACGTCATTTCTAACCGGTCTTATGCTTTCGACCTTGAATGCTTCCATCCTTCATCATTTCTTGGTACTTAAACCCTGTATAGAATGTGCGTGTCTGAGTGTTGTTTTATATACATTTGTTCTGAGTTGTTGCAATGCCTTTTGATGAGAATGCCCCTGTTTGTCTCCTCGTGGTCCACAATATTTGAGTCTCCATGGAAATGTGACCCTTCATTTCCTGCTTCTTGGGCAACGAACAATTGACATAATTGTTCCTGTAGCCTGATTCACATGTCTCGTTCGTCTGCTTTCTTTTCATACAGCTCTGCCAATCAGACAGATGCATCGTATAGTTTTGCTTCCTACCCCACAGTTTTATACGCTATTCTACTCTTAATTGGATCTGCGTCTGTGTGGAATCAGGCCTGCTCAAACCCTGCTGAAGGCATGCGGTGTTAGGCATGACTACCTTGTCCTATTCATCTGGGTCACACATACACACCATCCTGTATGTGTCTGGTTAGAAATAGGTCCTATCATTGTGATGGGGCTTATTCCCAGGGAAGTAACTCCTTACTCCTTGCGGGGTGGAGTCTGGGCAATTGAATGAAGCTGAATGTTTATGAGCCAGTTGCCCTTCATGTCGCCAATACGGAGTTTTGTTCGGCAAATATATTCTCAGTGTGCCCAAAGAGAGAGAAATATCTGCCTCTACCTAGGATCGAGCTCACAGCCCCCTGATTGTGAGGCGAGAGCTCCATCTCTAGGCCACTGCACCACGCCCCCAGAGACCCCCAGAGAATGGCAGAACAGAATGAGTATTTACCTTTTGAGTTTGCTCCTCAGACTCTCTCCATCTTGCATCTTTGCAACAAAATCTAAGATCACCCTCCTCCTGAACATTTTTCACCCTAGTCTTATTTCAGCCAAAGTTCCCTTTGATTATTGTTAGTGTCTGCCTTGTTGTCATTGAGTCTGGGGGCTTTTTCCCAGCTGCCCGGTGGAAATTTACTCACCCGAGACCCATCGTGTGGGAAGCATAACAGCTCACACATTTTCCTGGGAAAGCTAGCTTCATCACAGCAGGACCACAGTGGGAAAGAGGGAGGATGAGTCACTGGGCTCTTTTGCCAAATATTATCTTGGAGTGGGAAGAGAGAAACAGGAGATATCTTTAATTTATTATTTGCATATATTCAGAGCTGGAAGGTGAACTGTTCCCTTGCTTTGGGAAGTCACAGCTACATTCAGGAGGGATCCATTGTCCCCTGCAGAATATTCACAGGCAAGGATACAACTAACTAATGGGTTTAACGTTTTTATTGGGTTATAATCAGTGGTGGGTTTCAAAAATTGTTCGAACCTACTCTGTGGGTGTGGCCTCCTTTGTGGGAGTGGCTTGCCACCCATGTGACCGGCTATGAAGATGCCGACGACACTTGTCAGAACCACCTTAAATTACCTCACACAGAGCACTGGCATGCATAAGAATATGATGTAAACTTGTTTTTTAAAAGGCATCTTTGGTTTGCGTTAAAACAACTTCAACACAGGCAATGTTCTGATTGCACCACAAACGCAGTCGTCATCCTTACCTTTCACAGAGGCACTGAGTTTTATAAATATGAGCATGACAGTGTAGAATAATCATATCCAAGGACCAGTGGTGGGTTTCAAAAAATTTTCTGTAGGTGTGGTCTACTTTCCGGATCCACTGGTGGAACCTCTTCTAACCGGTTCGGTAGATTTGACGAACCGGTTCTACGAATAGGTACAAACTGGTAGGAACCCCCCTCTGGTTATAATATAAAAAACAAGATGCAAAATAGGAAAGTAAATAGGAAAATGATGGGGAGGAAGATGGGAAGAGAAGTGAGGCAGGTTTAGAGAAAAAAAGAAAGAAAAAGAAACATTGACTTCCGACTCTCTCGGTTGCTGTAAAATTAGGCTTTAACATGAAATCACAACGTTTTGTTTTTTCATACCGTTTCCCCCGAAAATAAGACCTCCCCAAATAATAAGCCCAATCTGGCTTTTGAGTGCATGCGCTAAAATAAGCCCTCCCTGAAAATATTGCAACACAGCAGCAGCCATGAGGGGACCATGCTCACTGCCTCCTGTACCTCAAAAATAATAAGACCCCTTCAAAAATAAGGCCAAGCGCTTATTTCGGAGGTAAAAAAAAACAAAAAACCACTGTCTTATTTTCAGGGAAACATGGTAATAATACAAACAAGCCATTTTTTTCTGGGTGGAAAAAAATAACCTTTAAGATAAATTTGGGCAGCAATCAGCTGCTGTTATATTTTTAAATAATCCCTGTAGCACCTGAATCAGGAGTGAAATTCAGCAGGTTCTGACAGATTCTGGAGAACCGGTAGCGGAACTTTTGAGTAGTTTGGAGGTGGGGTCTTAGGGGGGAGGGGGGGAGGGGGGATATATAGTATGTGCTAGATTTTAAAGTAACACGATTGCACTTGTATACTGTTGCTCTTTAATTCCAGTGTAAAAATAGGACAAGCTGAATATATTAATAGATAGTAGAAATACACCGAAGGGAGGAGTAGAGGGATAGAAGAAAGAGGGGTAGAGAGGGTGGGAGAGAGGATTGGAGGGAGGGTGAGAAGGAAGGGAGGGAGTGTATTGGGAGAGAGGTGTGGTAGAGGGGGAGGGGAAGTAGGGTAGAGGGGAATGATGGTGGGAAGACGGAAAGTTGGAGGGGGGCGAAAGAAAGGGTGTATGGAGGGTCGAAGAGGTACATTGGGTTTCTATTTTGGGGGGTATTATTGACAAGAGGAATGGCTGTGTTTATTGTTTAATGTTATATGGCCCCGGTTCTGTACAGTATATGTGTGACTGTACGAAAATGAAAATGGAAAAAATAAACTATCTATATGAGTAGTTTGGAGAACCGACAAATACCACCTCCGGATGGCTCCAGAGTGGGGTGGGAATGGAGATTTTGCAGTATCCTTCCTCTGCCATGCCCACCAAGCCATGCCCACGGAAGTGGTAGTTAAAAAAAATTGAATTTCACTACTGACCTAAATGTGCCTTTCAACAAGAGGCTGATGGTGGGTATGAAGCTTTCAAAGAAACCGGGTGAATGATTGCTTAATTCCCCCCCCCCCCCCCGAAAAGGAGAATCTTATAACCATGACTATTATGCCCTCAATGATCCAATGTATCTGGAAGCGTGAGGAACAAGGGTGGAGCAGAAAGAACTGGACTTCTCCTTTCTCAATAAATTTCAATTTCAATTTTCAATTTTAATGGATTTGTATGCTGCCCAATCCCGGAGGACTCCGGGCGGCTTAGATAAAAACAGTTTAAAAAAGAAAATATTAAAAAATTTAAAATATAAGACAGAACGAATTAAAAAAAAAAGGACACAACATGCACTCGTTCTTAATGGGGCTGAAGGTCAATCAAGATCAATCAAGATTATGCTGTGAAATAATCTAACAATGATACAATGAAGAATTAATATAAGGTCTGGTGATATAATGTATAATGTTAAGAACTTATTATAATGATATTTCGCTGCTGATAAGCAGTTTTAATAAGGGAACAAATGAAAACTGGTATATATAGGCAGCGACGTCTTGTTGAAAAATGAAGGAATAAGATCTCTGTCTGAAGGTATGAAATGCAAGGACAATAATGAATATAAGTATACTTTCTGGGGAAAAATAATGCTAATGTTAACTGAATATATATTGTAGGATGAAAATGAGGCTTTTAGGCGAAAGAAAAGGTGTATGGAGGGTCGAAGAGGTACATTGGGTTTCTATTTTTGGGGGTATTATTGACAAGAGGAATGGCTGTGTTTATTGTTTAATGTTATATGGCCCCGGTTCTGCACATGTGACTGTACGAAAATGAAAAATAAAAACACATTTACGAAAATGAGGCTTTTAGTTATACTAGATGAAACATTTGAGACGGTAAATATTATTTGAAGATGTAGATGTTAAAACACTTGTAACCAAACGACATGCTGCATGTGATGATGGTTTTTTTTTTCTTTTTCTTTCTGTGTGTTTTTTCCTTTTTAAAAAAAAATATATCCTAGGTTATTGTGGTGTCTATCAAATATATAACAGAGAGATACGGGGTGTGTGTATGGGAGGAAACGTAGTAGGGATGGATTGCTACAGGCAGGGGAATAAGAAACGATACAAAATTATAATTTATTAAATGAAACAATGAATGTATAAGAATGATAAAGGTTAAAACACCTGTAATCAAATGACATACTGCATGGGATGATGGGCTTTGTTTTCTTTTCTTTTTCTTTTTTTTCTTCTCTGCCTTTCTTTTTCTATTGTATGTGATTATGCAGCCGTGCGAGCGATCGTGGGTGCACCTCGGTTCACCCACGTAACACCTATCCTCTGCGAGCTGCACTGGCTGCCTATTGGTCTCCGGATACGCTTCAAGGCGCTAGTCGTCACTTATAAAGCCCTTCATGGTATTGGACCTGAGTACTTGAGAGACCGCCTGCTGCCAATTACCTCCAATAGACCGATTAGATCCCACAGATTAGGCCTCCTCTGGATTCCATCCACCGGCCAGTGCCGACTGGCGACTACCCGGAGGAGAGCCTTCTCTGTGGCTGCTCCGACCCTCTGGAACGAACTCCCTGTGGAGATTCAAACTCTCACACCCTCCAGGCCTTCCGCAAAGCCCTCAAAACCTGGCTGTTCCGACAGGCCTGGGGCTAAAGAGCTGTTGCCCCCATCTTGAATGGTATGACTGTTGTGTGTTTTTAAATTATGTATTGTTATGTTTTGTCTTTTATTTTTCTGTCTGTACCCCCCTTCCCTGATTTGAATTGTGAGCCGCCCTGAGTCCCCTTCGGGGGAAAAGGGCGGCATATAAATATAATCAAATCAAATCAAATCAAATGTTGTCTATGTAACAAAACTAAAAAAAATTCTATTAAAAAAAAAAAAAAAGATCAGCAGCCCCAGGCCTGCCGGAACAGCCAGGTCTTAACAGATTTTCGGAAGGCCGAGAGAGTGGGGAGGGTCCGGATCTCAGGGAGTAGATCGTTCCAGAGGGCCGGGGCAGCTACAGAGAAGGCCCTCCCCCGAGGAGCCGCCAGACAACATTGTCCAGTCGATGGCACCCGGAGAAGGCCCACCAAAGAGTTCCTTTGACAACATCAATGGGCCCAAGTCATGACTCATGATGACCACAGGATGTTCAACTAATAAACCTCTTCCCTTCCATGAATTGCCACACTTCCCCCCTTTAATGTATCCAAACTAGCAGGTCTTGCATCACGCAACGAATCCTTAGAGCTGTCTCAAGCTGCCTTCAACGGGATTGTTTCTTTCTAGAGCCCATCTGTTCAGCGCTGGCTACCAGCGCTTTTGAGACGCCTTAATTATTCAGCGCATTCAATGATGTGCCAGGATGAGGAGAACAAAACAAAGCTGACACACCAAGAGAGCTGGCAACGGATGTTCCTAGATGCCTCTAAATTCTCAGACACTGATTTAACATCCAGCTAAAAAAAAAAAAAAAAGAAAAAAGGAGAATGTTGCTGATTTGTAAGACAAGACGTTTGTGCGCCGTACGTGTTTTTCCCAGGGATGCATAGGCTTTGACCTCTGCTACTCCAGAGAGAAGCATTAGGGCAAGATATTGTTCCTTTTGTTGGAAGGAAAGTCCTACTGGGTTCAGTTCCAAGTGGGGAAAAAGACACTGGAAACATGGAGGCTATTTGGAAAGATGGCGTGATGGTGGACAGGACCACATGGTTTGGGGGAGAGAGAGAGAGAGAGAGAGAGAGGGAGGGAAGAGGGAAAAGAGAGAGAGATGAGAGAAAAGAGAGAGAGAAGAGATGAGAGATAAAAGAGAGTACACACACACACACACACATACCCACATATATACATAAACACTTTCTCTTGGGCTTTGAATTTGAGCTTCCTGTTCCTGTGGCAAGGGCATGTATTCTAATTGGTTGTCAGACTCCCATGGGACCATGGAAGGATAACTTTGTATGTTATCTTGAGTCCTAGGCTTGGTTGAATCGTGCTGGGTGATGTAATGAAGGGGCTTTGGGCAATTCCCCTTATGGCTTAATGGCTTTGTCCTGGTTTGGCTCTTGAGTGAGGGTATTTGCTTATGAATAGACCTACCCAACTCTTTATCTCTTAAATGCTGGCATTTGCTGTGGGCTATAGAGGAGGGATAGGGGCTATTAAGAGTGAGTCTGCTTCCTGCTTAAAATCCCCACCATGTTTCTCCATTTCTCATCCAGGGAAATATAATATTCCGCCTTTTTAATATTCCCTAGAATATTCCATTCTTGTAGGAGAAGGGTGGGTGTTAACTTCCAACACTTTGAAATCTATTGCTTTCCTCCTTCTCTCCTATGGCATGAAAAATGAAGCCAGCGGCCTCCTGATTTGGGGGGTAGGTGTTTCATCGTTGAAAAGTTATTTCAGACATATTGAGAAGAGGCTGCTTCCGCCCCACTGAGAGTGTTAAATCTCCAAACTGCATGGAGAGTGGGGACAGCTCACTCTTGTAAACAAACATTTCTAAGAACAAACACTCATCCCAAGCAAGGGTATGGGCCCAGATCCAAAAAACAAAGTTCTGGGTGGTCTCTACAAAAATTTAGTAAGTTGCAGGGAGTTGGACAGGAAATAACTTTAAATAATAATTTTAGCAAGTAAGTTTTGGGGAACTGTCTTCCTGAATTTAATGGGGATATTGGTAGTCAAGGTGATGGTCATAACCCTACAGTTAAAGCCCTGCTTTTCATGTATGTTGAGTCTCCCTTGAACTTGAGCAGAGGTGTTAAACTCATGTCATCCTGGAGGCGTCGCGTGACGTATCGGGACTTTTTCCCTTAGCTAAAATGAATGTGGGCATGGCCAGTGCATGCCGCATAAGGCCTGCAGGCTGGGAGTTTGACATCCCTGGTCTAGAGATGTGTTGGACTTCAACTCCCAGAATTCCTTGCAAGTATGGCCAACAGTACTTTGCCTGGCCTTTCTCTTGTGTCCTGAGGAGAATCCAAGGAAAGGGTTGACTCTGCCTTTCTGCTCTGAGACTGGGTCTTGTCAATCGTCTGTAGCCATGCCTCTCTTGCCTGTATGTCCCCAGTTTTTACTCAGTCTTGGCTCAGAGAGACGTTTGGAAGATCGCTCTTCTGAGATTCAGAAATTAGAACAAAAAGACAGAGTTCATTCCTTGGATTCTAGCTCATCTTCACAGAAAGGTGTTTTGGCATCCCCGTAAACCTTTGCAAAACAGCGAACGGCTTGGCTGGTTCCCTGGTTCATCTGGCACAGCCGCCTCACTCCAAACGGTTTGGCTGACTCCCAGGTCCAACATCAAGTTGGAGAAGCTTGCTTTGCAAAAATGATTACCAAGGGAAAAATAATAAGAGAAAACAAAATCTCTATAGAGGATATCAAGATTGATTGGAAACCAACAAATTTATCGCATTATTCCACCTCAGGAAGGAATTTACGCCTTAATGGTTTAAAGACAATGACTTTTGCATTTGTTTAATGAGCCGGTCGTTCTGTTCTGACAATTAGAGAGTGATTTTCTGGTGATCAGTCTTGCTCAATGAAAAGCATATTATCTGGCAAAAATTGAAGTGTCTAAACAAGTCAGCTGTTTCTAAGACAGGAAAAACATAATGAATAAATGGGGTTTTCTCTCTCTCTCTCAAGAGTAGTCAAATGACTTGCAGGTTATATATAAATGAATAATTGCCTTCTGATTATAAGAAATTATAAGATTATAATTTCTGATTATAAGAACCATGAGAAAGGCGGAGCGCAAAAGAATGGAGGCCTTTGAACTATGGTGTTGGAGAAGACTCCTGCGAGTCCCTTGGACTGCAAGGCGATCAGAGGAAATCAACCCTGATTGTTCTTTAGAAGGCCAGATCCTGAAGAGGAAACTCAAAGACTTTGGCCACCTAATGAGAAGGAAGGACTCCCTGGAGAAGAGCCTCATGCTGGGAAAGATGGAGGGCAAAAGAAGAAGGGGACGAAAGAGAATGAGGTGGATGGATGGAGTCACCGAAGCAGTCGGTGTGAGCTTAAATAGACTCCAGAGGATGGTAGAAGACAGGAAGGCCTGGAGGGACGTTGTCCATGGGGTCGCGATGGGTCGGACACGACTTCCCAACTAACAGCAACAACCTCTGATTATCTGCTCCCTGGACTAATTTAGAGAAAATAGTTGGATGATACATATTGGCTAAACCATGTTTTTTTTTTTAACAAGCCACAGTGGGTACTTTCATCCACTAAAGGGTAACACTAGTTTATAACTTACAAGAGCTGGATTCATGCATGCAACATATTAAATCCAAAAAACTGAACCTACCCCAGGTTCTTGAGTTTTGGGATTTAACGTCCAAAGTATGAATGGCAGGGTATGGGCTTCCTTCTAACTTTGAAGAGCCGAGGTGGCGCAGTGGTTAGGGTGCAGTACTGCAGGCCACTTCAGCTGACTGCTATCTGCAGTTCAGCGGTTCAAATCTCACCGGCTCAAGGTTGACTCAGCCTTCCATCCTTCCGAGGTGGGTGAAATGAGGACCCACACAGTGGGAGCAATATGCTGACTCTGTAAACCGCTTAGAGAGGGCTGAAAGCCCTATGAAGCGGTATATAAGTCTAACTGCTATTGCTATTGAAAAGTTATCCTCAATTTATAACCACAACTGACCTGAACTTCTGTTGCTAAGTGAGACAATTGTTAAATCAGTTGTGCCCAATTTTGTGACCTTTTTTTTTTTTGCTGCGATTAAGACAACATATAGTTGTTAAGTGAAGCAGGTTTCCCTACTGATTTTGTTATCAGAAGCAAATGGCAATTGCATTGGTAATTGCAACGCTCATATAAATACATGCCAGTTGCTATTTGCCCAAATTTTGATGATGTAACTGTAGGGATGCTTATAAAAGTTTTAAGTATGTCACTTCTCCCCATCCCCCATTTAGACATTTCGCTTCTCGTCCAAGAAGCTTCTTCAGCTCTGACTGGATGGTGGGGAATGGAAGGGTTCATACTCCTTGCAGACCGCTGGTCATTTGCATCCTTTTAGAGGGTCGCTGAGGCCACTTGGAGGTTTATCTGTGTCCTCAGGGTCACCTGAGTAGTGCAAATGGGCGTGAAGCCTTCTTGGGACAGTCGAAAGGACTGTGATGTGCAGCTGTATTGTCTGCAGCATGTTTTCTGCCTGTCTCTCTTCACTGTTGAATACAGGCGCAAGCCGTTGGGGATGAGTCTGTGTTATCTCCATCTCAAACTGAAATGCAAAAGCCTCCTGTAGCCTTTAATTTGAAATGTTACATGGCCCCCTTGTGGCTAGAGTAATTTGATGGCACAATAACAGTTTTTTTTTTAATTCCTTCATTCTTGGAAAGTCAAGGAATATATTTGGGCTGAGTGCTTCACGGAGGTGGTATTCAGCTGGTTCTGACCAGTTCCGGAACCGGTAGTGGAAATTTTGAGCAGTTGGGAGAACTGGTAAATACCACCTCTGACTGGCTCCGCTCCAGTAGTGGGTTTCAAAAATTGTTGGAACCTACTCTGTGGGTGTGGCCTCCTTTGTGGGAGTGGCTTGCCACCCATGTGACCAGATGGGAGTGGCTTGCTGCCCATGTGACCGAATGGGAGTGGCTTGCCGCCCATGTGACTGGATATGAAATTATGAATTAGTACTTAGGTTGGTCCAAGTAGCTATTCAGAAGTTAGTGGTTAGAAGCAATCGTAAAGCAAGGTATGGAATTAAAACCAAGAAATATTTTGTTGGCTATTTGAAAGGGAGTATAATATATATTTAATATTACATATGTAAGCAGCTGCTGGAATTGTGTTTGCACAACAGTGGAAAAACAGAGATATGCAAATGAATAAATATTACAATGTGCAGGAATAAATAAATTGACAATTAAAATCAAGAAGGCTTTGAATACTTTTTCACGTGGGATTGGTTTTAGCAATTGCCAACTAACGGAAACAGAAATTAGAAATCCAAAACATGAAAGAAAACACCAATTATGTAAGGAAAGGTCCCTAAAATGTATAAGGAAATATTAGTAGATCATTATTAATGTATAGATAACTGCGGGAGATTACACACCCACCAGTGGTGGGTTTCAAAAATTTTTGGAACCTCTTCTGTAGGTGTGGCCTGCTTTCCGGGTCCACTGGTGGAACCTCTTCTAACTGGTTCGGTAGATTTGATGAACTGGTTCTACCGAATAGGTGCGAACTGGTAGGAACCCATCTCTGCTCCACCCCATCTATTCTCTGCCTCCCCTGGAGGGGGGAGGGAATGGAGATTTTACAGTATCCTTCCCCTGCCACGCCCACTAAGCCACGCCCTGAGAGCCCTTAGTAAAAAAAAAATATTGAATCCCACTACTGGTGCACACAGTACCGTACAACACGCTAAACTAAATTGCGTGTTGCCTGATTTAATTGGTTGTATGTACAAACCTGGATAATTTAGTCCAGTGGCCCAAGCTTCAGTTAACCATCGATTAGCTAACATGTGCAAACACAGTGCCTTTGTTCTTAACCAAGACACAAAACAGTTCAGTCTGTTTTCGGAAGAGTAGTTCGGTAATTTTCAAAACTATTTTATTACTAGGAATATTTTTTTAAAAATCCAAAAAATGCTAAAAGAAACCAACTACCCCCCAAAATTAACACAAGATATAATGAATGATAAAGAAAAAATGCAATTAATTTAAGCATTTCACCTCTACTTTAAATACATTTTGACCATTGGATCTTCCATTATTTGCAAACAATATTTTTCTTTTGTGCTGAACTTTTAGGATATTTTTCCAAGTTTTTAAGGGGAAAATTCAGGCTTAGACACAGATCAACCATCATAGCCAGTTGAACCAATGGGCTGCATTCAAACCATACTCCACCCACAGATAAAGCACTGTGGGTCGAAGGTCCTAGGTGAACCCACTCTTTGGCTACACAACATTTCTTAGTCCATTGTATAAAAGGTGAAGGTTCCCCTCACACAGATGTGCTAGTCATTCCCGACTCTAGGGGGCAGTGCTCATCTCCGTTTCAAAGCCGAAGAGCCAGCACTGTCCGAAGACGTCTCCGTGGTCATGTGGTCAACACGACTAAACGCCGAAGGCGCACGGAACACTCTTACCTTCCCACCAAAGGTGGTTTCTATTTTTCTACTTGCATTTTTACGTGCTTTCGAACTGCTGGGTTGGCAGAAGCTGGGACAAGTAACGGGAGCTCACTCCATTAAGGGGCGCTAGGGATTCGAACGTGGAACTTCTGACCTTCTGATTGACAAGCTCACCGTCTTAACCACTGAGCCACCACGTCTCTTAGTCCCTTGTTTAAACCCAGCCAAAATTGCGACCTGCAGCTTAGAAAAAGGGGGCTTCTGCAACCAGGCGCCCTCCACAACTGCTGGACTACAATTCCCATCACCCTCCAGCTGGTTGAAAGAACAAGGAAAGCCTCTTCCCCGGCACCAGCCTCCCCCTCCATCCCGTTCACATTCTTCCACTGCTACCCCTTCCTTCCGTCCTCAGTTTCCCTTCCCCAAGTTCAAAGTTGCCGCCTCTCCCCTTTCATCTCCCTCAAGCTCCGCCCCTATGGAACTGGGCAACCCCTCTCAATAACCCCCTTTTGCTGCCTGCCGATTGGCTCCGACGCTTCCGGAGTTTCCCCTCCTTCGGGCCAATCGCAGCCGCCCCGAGAGTGACGTCGGGGCGCGAAGTTTGAAATTTACAACGAAGGTTCGCTGGGCGGCGACGGCGGCGGCGATGGAAGAGCCGAGCGGAGGGGAGTCAGCCGGGGAAGCTGAATCGCGGATGGACGTAGAAGAAGCGGCGGGGGCGGCAGAAGCGACCGGGGAAGAGGAGAAGGAAACCTGGCCGGTGGCAGAGCCGGAGCCCGAGCGAGAGGACAACCAGTTAACAGAAGCCGCCTTGCCGCCCGTACCAGCCGCCAGCAGCAGCCAGGAAATCGCGGAAGATCTTAATTCAGGTAAGGCTTATTCGTTGTTATTATTATTATTATTATTATTATTATTATTATTATTTGATCTTGTTTTGCCGTTCATTCTGCCACAAGACAACTCTGGGCAGTTTATAAGGTTAAAAGCAATAAAACTATACAAATAAATATATCTTTTGGCCAATCTTATTCCACCCTGGGCCATATTTCCTAGCAATTCTGAGAACTAGAAACCCAAAATTAGGAAAGCTTGCTCTAAAAGATGGTTTATGGAGATGTTGATGGTCATTAAGCATTTCATGTCATACTTTCTTTCCTATTTCTTTCTGTTGTAAATAGTTACAATGTATTATACTGTTTTGAAAGGACATTGCGGTACTTACAGGCCCATCAGTAACTTTTTTTGGTTATGGATTTCTTTCATCTGGCTTTAAAAGCTTGCCTTGTTTGTATGCCAACTATGTTTTTTATTTTATTTTATTTTGTCAAGCATGTCCTCCCTCTTCGCTGCCAGAGTCTCTTCCAAACCTCGGGACAACCCTCTCTAACCTCACAGCTAAATTCCACTTTTAATTCCACTTTACCGTTGTTGTCTCCGGACAGTTTAAGCCACTTAGTTTAAAAAATTCGGAAGTGGTTTACTGCAGAAGTGCAAACTGGGGAATAGTAATAGCTATTTAGGCTTATATATCAGCCTGTTGAACTGTGCAGCACTCTCTTTACAACATAGAAGCAATTTCTTGGACTTACTTGGACTTAATCTTGGACTTAATCCCACGTTTTCTTTGGGGCATTTCGTGCGATTTTCCACCCATCCGGTCGCAGCGAGTTAATCGATCGGTAAGGTAATCGGCTATTGTCCATACGGCAAACGTGTCCAAACCACCTAAGTCGTTGTCTTCTTAAGTAAAGTTCGATTGTAGTTTGGTTTTTACACAGCTGCAATACCGTTTCGTTTTTCCACCGGTCCCGTAGAGTTATGTGCAGAATGTTGCGCAGGCATCTTAGCTGCAATCGCTCTAATAGGTTCAGGTCGCTTTTAAGTAAAGTCCACGATTCCGAGCCGTACAGTAAGATTGTGCGGATGGAAGCATTAAATATCCTCATCTTGGTCGCAATCGTCACGTCATTTTGGCTTCACAGGCACTTCCTTAAAGAGGCGAATGCGGCTGTAGCATTGCCAATGCCAAATTGAAGCAATTTCAATTCTGCATATGTGGGAAGGATTGAGGTAGATTGCAGGGGTGACGCCGAAATATAATTTTATCATATTTTATCCATATCTTAAATTATTGTATTCTGTTCCAATTTCATTTTAGACTGTGTTTTATTCCAATTCCATTTTAAATCATATTTTATTCCAATTCCATTTTTCCAGGAAGTAGAGAAAGGAGGGAGGGAGAAGAGAAAGGGAAAATTAGGTGGTGTTATAACAGGCAGATGATAAAGGTAAATAAAGCAACCCAAATTGTATATTATAACCTATTCAATGGACTAACCAATGTAGAAGCATGACAAATATAAAGAAGAATAACAACTATGTGAATGTATACTTATAAATTGTATGTAAGAGAATGAAAAATAAAACTTTTCGAAAAAAAGTAATAAAATCAAAATTGAAATATTGGCATAAATTGGGTCCGGTGGTCTCAGGGATTACTGGCACACCGGGTGCTATACCCAAAACTCTTGGGGAGCAATTAGAAAACTGGGCATTGACAAAAGAGCATTCGGAGACTTCAACTTGTCCAGAATGCAGCCGCGCGAGCAATTGTGGGTGTACCTCGATACACCCACGTTACACCTATCCTCCGCGAGCTGCACTGGCTTCCAATCGGTCTCCGGATACGCTTCAAGGTGCTAGTTACCCTTCATGGTATTGGACCTGGGTACTTTAGAGACCGCCTACTGCCAATTACCTCCCAAAGACCCATTAGATCGCACAGGGTCGGCCTCCTCCGGGTTCCGCCTACCAGCCAATGCCATCTGGCTACGACCCGGGGGAGGCCCTTCTCTGTTGCAGCTCCGGCCCTCTGGAACGAACTCCCCGCAGAGATTCGGACCCTCACCTCTCTCCAGGCCTTCCGAAAAGCCGTTAAAACCTGGCTGTGTCGGCAGGCCTGGGGTTGATGAGCTGAGCTCCCTTCCCCTCTCGACAGGTGTGGTTGTTGGCTATCTTAAATATTTGTCTTGTATTTGTGTGTTCCCTTTCCTGCTTGAGTTGTTCGCCGCCCTGAGTCCCTGTAGGGAATAGGGCGGCATATAAATAAAACAAATCTCAATCTCAATCTCAAAAATTCCCATCAGTCAATTACAAAAGGCCGCACTGTTAGGATCTGTGCATACCTTACAAAGATACATTATTTTAAGCTAGGTTTTTACGAATTAGATGCATACTACCGATACTAGTAAAGAACTGTCAGCTATGATTTCATGTTGTGTACATAATAATATTTATAACATGACAGTATTATAATACAAATAAGCTTTGGGGCTGCCTTCAACTCAATGTTGAATCCTGATAACAGCCTGGACAAGTTACTGGATTTTTCTTGGCAAGATTTGCCATTGCTTCTTTCCCAGGGCTGAGAAAGAATGACTGGCCCAAGGTTACCCAAGTAGCTTTGAGCCTAAGATGGGACTGGAACTTCGGGTCTCCTGATTTCTAGCCGGGTATCTTAACCGCTACCACAAACTGACAGTAATAATTCACATGGATCACCTTTAGCAACCATAACTGGGACCAGCAGCTGGGTTTTTGATTAAATATGTTGCTAAGTCAAACTGTGACTGTGGTTATGATCTTCCTTCAGTTTTCCTTTGCTTTATGGACCTGTGAGGGTTTGAATTGTGAAGATTGGCTGCAAAGTTATTTTTTTTCATCACTCTTAGCAATAGCAATAGCAGTTAGACTTATATACCGCTTCATAGGGCTTTCAGCCCTCTCTAAGCGGTTTACAGAGTCAGCCTATCGCCCCCACAGTCTGGGTCCTCATTTCACCCACCTCGGAAGGATGGAAGGCTGAGTCAACCTTGAGCCGGTGAGATTAGAACCGCTGAACTGCAGATAACAGTCAGCTGAAGTGGCCTGCAGTACTGCACCCCAACCACTGCGCCACCTCGGCTCTTGTCATTCTGAATGGTGTTTAAACGAGGCGGTCGCTGAACAATAACACTAGTCCTGATGGAATGTAAGGATTCTGCATGAACAGGTTAACCCTGCTAAGAGGGGGGTGAATGTCTTTTCCCTTTGCTACTAGACGAAGATAATGGGAGTCAGGGAAGCGAGGAGAGCAGCTGCAGCGACTATGGGAGTCACGATAGGCCTGGGACATCTTTGCGAAGGGCCGTGTCAGAGGCAAAAACTCTTCTTCCAGACACCTTCCAGACAAACAACCTCCTCTTCTATGAGAGATTCAAGACCTACCAGGATTACATGTTAGGTGAGTGATTTTAAATTCCCAGTGGTCAGAGGTGGGTTCCTACCAGTTCGCACCTATTCGGTAGAACCGGTTTGTCAAATCTACCAAACCGGTTAGAAGAGATTCCACCAGTGGACCCGGAAAGCAGGCCACACCTACAGAAGAGGTTCCAAACCTTTTTGAAACCCACCACTGGTCCTTGGATATGATTATTCTACACTATCATGCTCCTATTTATAAAACTCAGTGCCTCTGTGAAAGGTAAGGATGACTATTGCGTTTGTGGTGCAATCAGAACATTGCGTGTGTTGAAGTTGTTTTAACGCAAACCAAAGATGCCTTTTAAAAAACAAGTTGACATCATATTCTTATGCATGCCAGTGCTGTGTGAGAGGTAATTTAAGGTGGTTCTGACAAGTGTCGTCGGCATCTTCATATCCAGTCACATGGGCGGCAAGCCACTCCCATCCGGTCACATGGGTGGCAAGCCACTCCCACAAAGGAGGCCACACCCACAGAGTAGGTTCAAACAATTTTTGAAACCCACCACTGCCAGTGGTCTGGACACACCTGTCTCTCATATCTCTTAGGACCACAGCTGAGCCCAAAATTCCTTGGATTGGATAACCGTTTGTCTGAAACGGTATAGGGTTCCCTGCAGTGGTGGGTTTCAATTTTTTTTAGAACCTCTTCTGTAGGTGTGGCCTGCTTTGTGGGAGTGGCTTGCCAGCCATGTGACCGGGTGGGAGTAGCTTGGCAGTCATGTGACTGGGTGGGCATGGCCAACTTGTAAAATGTGGTGAAACTCACTTAACAACGCTCTTGCTTAGCAACCAAAATGTTGGCTCAGAAACTCTGGCATTTGAAGCACGCAAGTCTTAAAGCTGTCAAGTTACAAGACTCTTGCATCCTTAACCCTTTATGAAAAAAAAAACCCCAGGGGTGTTCAAACTTGGCAGCTTTAAGACTTGTGGACTTCAACTCCCAGAATTCCTCCTGCAATCATGTTGGCTCAGGAACTCTGGCATTTGAAGCACGCAAGTCTTAAAGCTGTCAAGTTACAAGACCCTTTCACCCCTAACCCTTTAGAAAAAAAACCCCAGGGGTGTTCAAACTTGACAGCTTTAAGACTTGTGGACTTCAACTCCCAGAATTCCTCCTCTCGCTCTTCATCTTGATGATGTGCTGACAGGCGGGGGGAGGGAGCTGGAACCAGTTCTAAACGGCACTGTGATTTGTGGAACCTCTTCTATAGAAGAGGTTAGAACTGGCATGAACCCACCCCTGGTTTCCTGCCTAAGCAGCGGGTTGGACTAGAAGGCCTTCAAGGTCCCTTACAACTCAACTCAACCTCTTCTCTTTTAGTCTATTCTGTTCTACTGTTCTATTATTATTCTATTATTGGTCAGGACTGAAGGAGAAAGATGTACTCTCCTCGTCTGAAGCCGGAAATGCAAAATTGCTCACCCTGAGTCTTATATCCACGAATTGAACCCCTTTGTATTTTGTCATTTTATTTATTTGTATGCCACCCTTTGCAGAAGTATCAGCTGTCCAGATAATCCGGACAGGCTAATTTTTTTATTATTTTATAAGGCTCAAAAGCAACAGAATCTTGCAAGTCTGCAACTATAAATCTCCTGCTGTCTCTTTTACAGAAAAGCTGTTAGGTTCAGAGGTGGTATTCGGCTTGGACGAACCAGTAGCAGAGATTGCTCTATGCATTTTATTTAGACACGTTTTTGAGGTCGGGCGCATGTGCGGGCAGTGTGTGAGCGAGCAAGGTGCATGCGCAGAAGGCCGGGCACGAAGCGAGCATGCGTATGGCGAACCGGTGGTAAAAAGAAGTGAAACCCACCGCTGGTTAGGTCCCTGTAATCCCGTAACTTTTAAAAAAAACAATTGTTTTCAACTCGTTTTTTCCGCGTTGAGGTTAAAGCACATTTGGGAAACTTTGAAATTGAAAGTGGTTGCATGGAGACTGACGGATGACAGCTGCTACAGTGTCATGACATTCTTTGCAGCCTGAGGATGGTGGTGAGGACAGTGAGAACAGCAGCAGCGCAAGCAAAAAGCCTAACTAAAACACGTTGTTTAATTTTTAGCTGACTGCAAAGCCTCAGAGGTGAAAGAATTTACAGCCGAGTATTTGGAAAAGGTCCTTGAACCCTCCGGATGGCAGGCAATCTGGTGCACTAATGCGTTTGAAGTCTTGGTCGAGGTAAGCCTAACGCAGCCGCCGTGATATTTATTTGCCTGCTTTCAAGCCACAGAGCAGCTAATGGGTGATTTAGGGGGGAAAAAAACAACACCTTTAATAGGTAGATGGGATCCCATCTGAAAAGCAAGTTGGTGCTGGAAGATTTCCAAAGCACCAAAGGTGGGATGTTCGTGCGCACAGCCGAAGACAAAACATTGTATGCATGCACATGTCTACATCTTTCCGTGTACATATTTGGCCTTTTTTTTTTTTCAATCCATGTTGGAGAGAGGGATTTCAATACTAGCGTTGGAAGAAATATGAGTCCCTCCGGGAATAGGGCGGCATACAAGTTGAATAAACCAACCGTCGAATAAACCAATATCCACCTGGTTCACTTCCAAGCCCGGAGAAAGACGCTGGAAACATGGAGGCTGATTGGAAAGATGGCTTAATGATGAAGCAGAACCCCCAAGCTCATGATTCTGGGCAGCTGACTACATGGAGGAGGAGAGAGAGACGGAGGGAGGGAGGGAGAGAGAGAGAGAGAGAGAGATATTGAAAGATGGCTTAATGGTGAAGCAGAATCCCCAAGCACATGATTCTGGGCAGCTGGCCACATGGAGTTGAGAGAGGGAGAGGGTGGGAGGGAGAGAGAGAGGGGAGGGAGGGAGGGAGAGAGGGGGAGAGAGAGAGGGAGAGAGAGAGAGAGGAAGAGAGAGAGGGATGGAGAGAGGGAGGGAGGGGAGGGAGAGAGAGAGATTGAAAGATGGCTTAATGGTGAAGCAGAACCCCCAAGCTCATGATTCTGGGCAGCTGACTACATGGAGGAGGGAGAGAGAGAGAGTGAGAGAGAGAGGGAGGGAGAGAGAGGGAGGGAGAGAGAGGGAGAGATTGAAAGATGGCTTAATGATGAAGCAGAACCCCCAAGCTCATGATTCTGGGCAGCTGACTACATGGAGGAGGAGAGAGAGACAGAGGGAGGGAGGGAGAGAGAGAGAGGGATGGAGGGAGGGAGAGAGAAGGATGGAGAGAGGGAGGGAGGGAGGGGGAGAGAGAGAGAGATTGAAAGATGGCTTAATGATGAAGCAGAACCCCCAAGCACATGATTCTGGGCAGCTGGCCACATGGAGTTGAGAGAGGGAGAGGTGGGAGGGAGAGAGAGAGGAGAGAGAGGGGGGGGGAGGGAGAGAGAGAGAGAGAGAAAGAGAGAGAGAGATTTATACCTTCTCTTGGGCTTTGCACTTCAGCTTGCTGTTCCTGTGCAAGAACATGTATTCTATTGGCTGTTGTAGGGGTCACACAGCTAACTTTGCAGGGTGCCTGAGTCCTAGGTTGGTTGAGGTTTGCTGGGTGATGCCATGTCCCCAGCTGATTGTGCCACGTGGTGAGCTCTGCTGCTAGGTGGGTTAATTCTGTTATGTCCTGGTGGGTCACAGGTTCACCATCATGGCCCCAGGCCAAACCTACTCTCCATTGGCCCTATTTGATCTGATCGTTTGCCGGGCTGCAATTCCTATCACCTTATAACTTTGGCTGGGATTGCTGGGAATTGTAGTTCTGCCACCTCCGTAGCGCTTCAGTTTCTCCCCAAGTGCGTCTTTCCCTTCTGCTCACATCTAGCCCTGCCGACTTACAGATAAAAGCTGTTCCGAATGAGGTTTTGCATTCTTTTAGGGCGAGTTTGTGGTGGTGGAAAGAAAATAATTTCTTCTTCTCCTCACCTGCCAGGTTGCCGACATGGACTACGCCTCCCTGAAAGCGGTGGTGCGGCTTTCCCAGCCTTTTCGGTGCAGGGTGCAAGAGGGGCGCTTCAGCTCCGAGCAGGTGTGCACCCTGTTGGAACTAAAGGAGTACCAGCTGCCATTGCAGGAATTGTCAGTCGTGTTTGATGACTCGGGAGAATTCGACCAGACGGCCCTTGCAGTAGAGCATGTCAGGTAGACTGCGCTGGCCTAGGGCTCGGGGGGGGGGGGGGAGATGCTAAGATTCAAATATTTGACTACAGATAGTCCTCCACTTACAACAGTCGGTTGAGGGACCATCCAAAGTTACGATGTCAGTGAGAATAGCAATAGCAGAAGCAGTTAGACTTGTATACCGCTTCATAGGGCTTTCAACCCTCTCTAAGCGGTTTACAGTGTCATCATATCGCCTCCCACAGTCTGGGTCCTCATTTCACCCACCTCGGAAGGATGGAAGGCTGAGTCAACCTTGAGCCGGTGAGATTTGAACTGCCGAACTGCAGATAACAGTCAGCTGAAGTGGCCTGCAGTACTGCACCCTACCCACTGCGCCACCTCGGCTCTTTTTGTCTTAGGACCGTTTCTCATCCCTAAAATCTTTTCAGCATCCCCCCCCCCCCGGTCATGTGATCGGGAATTCAGACTTTTGGCAGCTGACTCACATTTATGATGGTTGCAGGGTCCGCCAGAGCCATGCGGTCACCTTTTGCGACCTTCTGACAAATCTGGGCAAGCCAGATTCCGCTGAGTCAACCCTGTTACTAACTTATCAACTGCAGTGGTTCACCTAAAAACTGCGGCAAGGGAAGTTGTAAAGTGGGGCAGAACTCACTTAACAAGGGTCTCACTTAACAACAGAAAGGTTGGGCTCAATTATGGTCGGGACTTAGAGGACTATGTGCCCTTGACTTACAGCCATTTTATTCGCTGAGCTTTCCAAGTTTGCAACAGCATTGAAAAAAAGTGACTTGCGACAAGTTGGCATACAATTGTCACCGCAGGATTTTCTTTTGCGCCGGAAATTGAGCCAGGCACCCAAGCTGAAGTCGCAGAAGTTAGCAATAGTGCTTAGAAGACTTATATGCCGCTTCACGGTGCTTTGCAGCCCTCTCTAAGTGGTTTACAGAGTCATCATTATCACCCAACAACAATCTGGGTCCTCATTTTACCAACCTCGGAAGGAGGAAAGGCTGAGTCAACCTTGAGCTGGTTAGGATCGAACTCCTAGCAGTGGGCAGAGTTTGCCTGAAATAGCAATAGCGCTTAGACTTATATACCGCTTCACAGTGCTTTGCAGCCTTCTCTAAGCGGTTTGCAGAGTCAGCCTATGGCCCCCAACAATCTGGGTCCTCCTTTGACTCACCTCGGAAGGATGGAAGCAGTGGTGGGATTCAAATAATTTAACAACCGGTTCTCTGCCCTAATGACCAGCAGGGTAGGTGGGACTTGGTGGTCATGTGACCTTGTGGGCGTGGCCAACTCAACATCACTCAGGTCGATGGGCGCTTCGCCTTAGCTGTTACAATGTACTAAGGGTCAACCGGAGAGGCAGTTTCTGTAAGCAGGGCAACAAAGATGAGGCTAGAAACAACACCAGAATCTTTCCTTCCTGCCTTCCTTACAGGATAGCCCTGTAAAGTGGGAAAAAACAAAAGATTTCTTACAATAACCGGTTCTCCGAACTGTTTAGAAAGTTACCAACCGGTTCTCCCGGATAGGTGCGAACTGGCTGAATCTCACCACTGGATGGAAGACTGAGTCAACTTTAAGCTGGTCAGGATCGAGCCGCTGGCAGTGGGCAGAGTCCTCCTGCAATCCTGCATTCTAACCACTGCGCCGCCAAGTTGCTAAACCAAAAAAGGGGATTGGCGAGTTTTGGGTTCAGCCTGTTGTGTGAACACATCTGCTCCTTTCTCAGTTGGGCTTGGAAGCTTGCAAGAAGGGAACTTTGCCATGCCAAAGTTTCAAACTCCCCCTCCCTCCGTGGTTTAAATAGGATTGTGAGTGGAGCACACTTCTTTGCCAAGTTGTGAGAGGGACCCCCTGCCAGTGACAGGAAGTAATATGGAAACAAGATAATGAGCCTGTTACAATGGCGATTTTCCACTTTCGCTGCAGGGTGAAAGTGTGAAAGCCGGAGATAACACCGGTGAAGAAATGAAAGGGGAAAGCGAAGAAACGCAGACAGCTGGCCCAGCCAGAAGTCGGGATAAAATTACCGGGGTTAGGATTAGACATTCAAAAGCTTTGATATTCACACGATCTTGTAATGTTAAAAAGAGAATTTTTATAAGACGAACGCGCCACCGGTATACATCAGCAGAGAAGTGGCCTACGATGTATAAAAGATCTTCTCATTTGTGTCAGGAATGTAAAAAACGTGAAGATGCATTTTAACATGAGTGGTGGAGTTGTACGAAAGCAAGAAAAATACTGGCTCGAAGTAGATGTTTTTATGTGATATTTCATCTCATCCTCCTTATTAGATTTTTATCCTGCCTTTATTACCTAATAAATAACTCAGAGGGGACGCGCTGGCTCAGTGGCTAAGACGCTGAGCTTGCCGATCGAAAGGTCGGCACTTCAGCGGTTCGAATCCCAGGGCCACGTAATGGAGTGAGCTCCCGTTACTTGTCCCAGCTTCTGCCAACCTAGTTTGAAAGCATGTAAAAATGCAAGCAGAAAAATAGGGACCACATTTGGTGGGAAGGTAACAGAGTTCTGTGTGCCTTCGGCATTGAGTCATGCTGGCCACATGACCACGGAGACGTCTTCGGACAGCGCTAGCTGTTTGGTTTTGAAATGGAGATGAGCACTGCCCCCCTAGATCTGGAATGACTAGCATATATGTGCGAGGGGAACCTTTACCTTTTAAAATAACTCAAGATGGCAAACCTACACGATACTCCTTCCTCTTCCTATTTCCCCACAACAACAATCCTATGGGGTTGTTTGGACTGAAAGTGATGGTCCAAAGTCACCCAACTAGCTTTCATGCCTAGGGTGGGACTAGAACTCACCATCTCCTGGTGATTGGCCCAAGGTCACCTAGCCAGCTTTCATGTTTAAGACAGGACTAGAATTCACAGGTCTGGTGCCTTAGCCACTAGATCAAACTGTCTATTTACATGGGATGATACAGAGAATTTAAAAATTAATATTCGGATGAAACCAGAATTGTTCTGATTAGGACTTATGGAGACTCAATTGGGAAAGGTTTACACATTGTAGGACACCAAATGTGGTTTCAAGCTGGACTTGGGGCATTCTGTGACAACATGCTCAGGGATCAATGATTGTGACACCGAGAATATAATATAATAGAATGGAATGGAGTGGAATAGAATAGAATTCTTTACTGCCCAAGTGTGATTGGACACACAAGGAATTTGTCTTTGGTACAGATCCTCTCAGTGTACATAAAAGACAAGATAATATTCATCAAGAATCATAAGATGCAACACTTAATGATAGTCATAGGCTACAAATAAGCAATCAGGAAACAATATCAATATAAATCGGAAGGATACAAGTAAAAAAGTTATAGTCAGGCAGTCATACCTGGGAGGAGATGGGTGTGATAGGAACGCTTGAGAAGACTAATAGTAATAGTAATGCAGCCTTAGTGAATAGTAAACCTCTCAAAGAGGGCTACAAAGTACTATGGACAATATATAAGCTAATGCTATTGCTAAACAAATATGGAATGCCACTGCCAGCAGTTCGATATGACCGGTCTCAACGTTGACTGGAACCTTTCATCCTTCCAAGATTGGTCAAATGAGGACCCAGATTGTTGGGGGCAGGGAATGCCGACTCTGTAAAGCACTTAGGGAATGCTAAAAGCACTATGGAGCTGGCCATTTTTTCCCCCCCAAAAAAGGACATGAATAACCTTTAGGAAGCTTGTAGAGTGCTTCTGGGGGGTGGCCCCCCCCAAAAACAACCTGTTTTTTTTTGTAAAAACGGGCCCATTTTATTTTCCAAAAAAAAGGGCATGAATAGCCTTTAGGAGGCTTGTAGAATGCTCCTGGGGGCTAGGGGGATGGTGGTGATGCAAAAACCAGCCCATTTTCCGCTCATTTCTGCCCTCCCCAGCCCCAGGAGCACTCTGCAAGGTTCCTAAAGGCTCTGCACGGGCATTTTGGTGACAGGGGGCAGGTTTTTTCGGGAGGCAAAAAATGCTGTATTAAGACATACCCAGATTTTCAGCCTCTTTTTTGAGGGAAAAAGGTTGCGTCTTATACTCCGAAAATACGGTAAGTCTAAGTGCTATGTGAACCAGATCCATAGTTTGCACCTGCCGTTGTCTTGTGAAACGCAAAGTCTCTTAGCTCACTTTTTTTTTTTTTTTTTGGATCGGCAGGTTTTTCTATAAGCACATTTGGCGGAGCTGGGATGAAGAAGATGATGACGACTTCGACTACTTTGTCCGATGCGTGGAGCCTCGTCTGCGTTTGTAAGTCCTGCGGAAGGAATTATTATTTTTTTAAGCCTGGGAGCATGGAAGGCAGCGTGTTACACAGAGTTATGTCTATGGCGTGGAGTGCTAAGCCCCCCCACCCCCCCAGCTTGGCTTGCAAGCAATGACTGAATGTCGGTCATGAAAAGGGTAGCTCTTGGTTGCAAATGAGAGGGGAAGCTGAGAAAAGAAACACTGGTACTCCTCACTTAGTGACCATTCATTTAGCAATTGTTCAGTGTTATGACAGTGCTAATCTAATACCGTAGAAAGGTGTGTGTGTGTATGTGTGTGTGTGTTTGTATGTGTGTGGTGTGTGTGTTGTATTTGTGCTGATAAATAAATAATTTATGAGCACAAATACAACAAATTTAAATAATTTATTTATTATCAGCACAAATACAACACAAATGTAACAAAGACAACAGTAAAAACATTGGGTTTCTGTTGGATGGTCTCTTGTGACGAAGCCGATGGACAGAGAGTGGAAGCAGTGGGCTTCCTCCCATATTTGGGCATACCAGGGGTTGTAACACACAACATACATACATACATACATATGTTATATTTGTGCTGATAAATAAATAAAGGGAGACTAATATAGATCTATTTCAAGCTATTTAGCTTCATCAGCTAGCCATACCTTACTGGGAATTGAGCCTGTGCTGTATTGCCTCTTAGGCAGATGTGTTAACCACTGAGCTACAGAGCTCGACTCCTTATCAGCCAAGCCAGGGTGAAAGGTATATATTTAAAGTCACAACCCCTGGTATGCCCAAATAGGAGGAAGATCACTACTTCCATTCTCTGTCCTTCGGCTCGTCACAAGAGACCATCCAGAGACCCAATATTTTTTACTGTTGCCTTTTTGTTATATTTGTGCTGATAAATAAATAAAGGGAGACTAGTATAGATCTATTTCAAGCTATTTAACTCTCATCAGCTAGCCATGGCTTGGCTGATAAGGAGTTGAGCTCTGTAGCTCAGTGGTTAACACATCTGCCTAAGAGGCAATACAGCACAGGCTCAATTCCCAGTAAGGGTATGGCTAGCTGATGAGAGCTAAATAGCTTGAATAGATCTATACTAGTCTCCCTTTATTTATTTAGCAGCACAAATATAACAAATGTAACAAAAAGGCAACAGTAAAAAATATTGGGTCTCTGTCTGGATGGTCTCTTGTGACGAGCCGAAGGACAGAGAATGGAAGTAGTGATCTTCCTCCCATATTTGGGCATACCAGGGGTATATATTTGTGTGTGTGTGGGTGTTCCAGCATAACTCTGGAACGCCTTGAGCAATTTCAACCAAACTTGGTACACAGATGACTTACCCTCTGGAGACAAATACTATGTGGGGGCAAGACACCCCTCGGGGTGTCTGTTCTGTTAAGATACAGCCTGTTGTGCCTTAAAATGGCTTCTACTGTACTGCCTTAAAATGGCTTCTACTGTACAGCGCGGTGGAGTTGCCATGGTAACGGCTTCACAGTACTCCAAGGAGTGTCCTCCTCCCTTTGCATTTCTTAAATGCAAGAAAAATGTTGCATTTCTTTAATGCAAGAAATAATGTTTCATTTCTTTAATGCAAGAAATAATGTTGCATTTTTTAAATGCAAGAAATAAGTTGCATTCTAATGCAACATTAGAAATTGCGGTGACCTTCATGGAAGGAGGTTGGGATAAATAAATACCCGGGCAGCACAGGTTATCAGCTAGTAATTAATAAGAAAAAAAGGGACTTATGACCGGTCCTCGCATCACAGCAGTTACATTGTGATTGTCTCACATAATTGCAATCCGAGGATGGATAAACCAGCTCACACTTATGTCATTCATAGCACCCTGCAGTCTTGGTTTACACGTGAAATCAAAAGATAAAAGGAAGGAAGGAAGGAAGGAAGGAAGGAAGGGGGGAAAGGAAGGAAGGAAGGAAGAAAGAAAGTCCTTTCCATTGCGTCTGATTCTTGGAGATTGCCTGGAAAAATCTTCCTGTGATGCCTCGCTGAACGATTGCCCCACTTAGTAACGAATTTTCCAGCCCCTATTGTCCAGAAAAAACTATTTAGTTTAGTTTACGTTGGCAGGAGAGAGTAGTGGGTGGAGCCAACAGGGAGAATTTAAGGAATCCTTCTCCACTTTCTGCATTCTGTGTTTCAAGAATTGAATAGTTTTACTGATATTTTGGGCTGAAAACCCAGCGATTGGAAAGAGAAGCCGCAGGGCTAAATATTTTTTTGCTCTGTCTGAGGCATTGCGTCCATCTACCACTAGATGGCAGCACAAAAACTGATTGTAAATGGGTGATGAAAACGTGTTGCAGGCATGGAAATTCAGCTTGGTTAGAATATATTCACAACATTAGAGCAAAATCCTCTGGAAAATCCTTACAGCATTCCGAAAGAGGAGGTTTGTTTGCTCCCCTTTGGACATGCGGCTTAAAATTAGATCACAACCTTTGGTCAGGTTGGGTTGATTTCCTTTCCTTTCCCTTCCTCTATCTTCCTTCCCTTCCTCTATTTCCCTTCCCTTCCTATATCTCCTTTCCTTTCCCTTCCCTTCCTATATCTTCCTTCCTCGATCTTTTTTCCTCCATCTTCCTTTCCTTTTCCTTCCCCTATCTCCTTTTCCTCCTCTATCTTCCTTCCTTCCTCTATCTCCTTTCCTTTCCCTTCCCTTCCTCTATCTCCCTTCCTCTATCTTTCTTTCCTTTCCTTCCCTTCCTCTCATCTCCCTTCCTCTACCTCCTTTCCTTTCCCTTCCTTCATCTATCTGCTCCTCTATCTTCCTTTCCTTTCTCCATCTTCCTTTCCTTTTCCTTCCTCTACCCTTTCCTTCTCTATCTTCCTTTCCTTTCTATCTCCTTTCCTTCCCTTCCTTCCTCTCTCCCTTCCTCTATCTTCCTTCCTTTCTCCATCTTCCTTCCTTTTCCTTCTCTACCTTTTCCTCCTCTATCTTCCTTTCCTTCCTCTATCTCCTTTCCTTCCCTTCCTCTATCTCCCTTCCTCTATCTTCCTTTCCTTTTCCTTCCTCTATCTTCCTTCCTTCCCTTTCCCTTCCTTCTATCTAGTTTCCATCCATTGCTTCTTTCCTGCCTTCAGTGCTTTGGAGGATAGGTGACCCCCTCTTCTTGGTGGCAGCCCTTCAAATATTGGAACATGCTATCATTCCCCCTAGCCTTTCCCTTCCTTTCCTTCCTTCCCTTCCTCTATCTTCCTTTCCTTTCTTTTTTCCTTCCCTTCCTTTCTCCTTCGCTTCCTTCCTCTTTTTTCCTTTCCCTTTGTTTCTCTTCCCATCTTTCCCTTCCTCTATCTGCTCTTCCTTCCCTTCTCTTTCCTTCTTTCTCCTTCCCTTCCTCCTTGTCTTTCCTTTCCTTTCTTTCCCTTTCTCCTTTCCTTTGCTTTCCTCCTCCTTCCTCTATCTTCTTTTCCTTTCCTTTTGTTTCTCCTTCCCATCTTCCCCTCCTCTATCTTCCTTCCCTTTCTTTCCTTCTTTCTCCTTCCCTTCCCTTCCATTCCTCCTTTCCTTTCTCCTTTCCTTCCCTTTCTCCTTCCCTTTCCTTTCTCCTTTCCTTTCCTCCTTCCTTTCCTCTATCTTCTTTCCCTTCCCTTTCTTCTATCTCCCTTCCCTTCCTTCTATCTTCCTTTCCTTTCCTTCCCTTCTCTCTATCTCCCTTCCCTTCCTCTATCTCCCTTCCCTTCCCTTCTTCTATCTCCCCTTCCTCTATCTTCCTTTCCTTTCCCTTCCTCTTTCCTTTTCCCTATCTTCCTTTCCTTCCTTTTCTGTTCCTTTCTTCTATCTCCCTTTCCTCTATCTACCTTTCCTTTCTCTAGCTCCCTTCCTCTATCTTCCTTTCCCTTCCCGTCTTCTATCTCCCTTCCCTTCCTCTATCTTTCTTTCCTTCTCTTTCCCTTCCTTCCTTCCTTCCTTCCTTCCTTTCCCTCCTTCCCTCCTTCCCTTTCCTTCTATTTTCCTCTCCACCCCTTCCCTTTCCTTCTTCTATTTTCCTCTCCTCTCCACTCCTTCCCCTTCCCTTCTTTTCCTTTTCCTTTCCTTCTTCTATTTTCCTCTCCACTCCTCTCCACTCCTTCCCCTTCCCTTCTTCCCTTCTGGGATGTGGGCAGCAAGAGATTGCATCCCAGGGTGCAAACCCCAATGTGATTTATTTGAAGAAGCTGAAAAACGAACCAATCCCGAAATCAAATGAACGGCAGCCCGTCTTTCTCCACTGAATCCTAAAATGTGAGGGAGAAACGTCTTGGCAGGGCAGAGCAAATGCCTGGCCTGCTTGTTGCTTGGCAACAGCCCTGCAGAAGAAGCCTTAATTTTTTTTTGGGGGGGGGAGGGTGTAGTGGGGACCCTGTCCTCTTCAGCGCCCCTTCCCAAACGGCCCTGCAACGCCTGGGATCCCTGCTGTTCTCCTCCAGCCGAGGGAGGTTTGACAAGGTCCTTAAGTGAAATGGATTTTGTCGCCTTCCTTGGGAAGCCGTGCCAATCTCCAGAAGGACCTTGATGGTTGACGCAAAAGGCCTTCTTCCCCTTCCATCATGCCAGCCTTGTCTCCTTCCACTGCAGAAGAAATTGAGATGCATTGGATTTGTTGGCAAAGCAGATCTGAAGGCAATTGCCTTTCCCTGCAATTGACACAAAAGATATTTATTGTGGGTAAACGGTGGTAAAGAGGAAATATGTCCCCCTCCATTCTCCTTTCTCTCTCTCTCTCTCTCCCACCTTTCTCTTCTCTCTTCCTCTCTCTCCAGTCCTCCTCTCACTCTCTCTCCCCTCTCTCTCTTCCCCCTCTCTTCCTTTCTCTCTTCCTTCCTCTCTTCCTCTCTCTTTTTCTCTTTCTCTTCCCCTCTCCTCCTTTCCTTCTCTTTTTCTCTCTTTCTCTCTCTCTCTTTTCCTTTCTCTCTTTTCTCTTTCTTCTCTCTCTCTTTTCCTCTCTCTTTTTCCTCTCTCTTTTCCTCTCTTCCCCCTCTCTCTTTCCCCTCTCCCTTCTCTCTTCCCTCTCTCTCTTCCTTTCTCTCTTCCTTCCTTTTCTTCCTCTCTCTTTTTCTCTTTCTCTTCCCCTCTCCCTCATCCTTTCCTTCTCTCTTTCTTTCTTTTTCTCTTTCTCTCTCCTCTATCTCTCTCCCTTTCTCTTTCTCTCTTTCTCTTCCTCTCTCTTTCTGCTCCTCTCTTTCCCTTTCTCTTCCCCCTCTCCTTTCCTTCTCTCTTTCTTTCATTTTCTCTCTTTTCTCTCTCTCTCTCTCTCTCTCTCTCTCTTGCCTCTCTCTCTTTCCTCTCTCTTCTCTCTCTCTCCTCCTCTCTCTTTTCTCTTTCTCCCTCTCTCTTTTCCTCTCTCTTTCCTCTCTCCCCTCTCTCTTTCCCCTCTCCTTTCTCTCCCTCACTTTCTCTTCCTTTCTCTCTCTCTTTCTCTTCTCTTCCTTTGTCTCTCTCTCTTTCTCATGCTCTCTTACCCCCTTCTTCTCTCTCCTCCCTTCCCTCCCTCTCTCCCAAACATTGCACAGCAGCAATTTGTACTCGGTCCTTCTGTTTTTGTGGAATATGTTCCTCTCCTACCTTTAGGCAAGTGTACCACTGCAAAAAAGACACGTTGCTTTTGGCAAAAGCTCGGCGCTAATTGATTGCAACGAGCTTTTGAAATCCAGCCAGAGGCTACAGGTTGTCCACTTCTGATCTACAATCCTGGGCTGCTGGAAGGCCCGGGTGTGCAAAGGTGCACTGGCTCAGAACACGGAGGTTGCATTAGCTCGCACGCTTAATGAGGAACCCTTACGATTGTTTTTCCCCATGAATTGGCCTAATTGCTTTTGAAAGCAGAGGCTCTCTCTCTGGGTCTTGCAGTCTGGCGCAGATGTGTGAAATGCGGGAAGTCCTTGTTTATCGGCTGCCTCGGATAGTGACAAATGCAAGGATAATAAATGGTAACGGAATATTCCTTTTCCAAACCAGGCTCCCATTTGCAACCACAACAATACAAGCCTGCAGTGTGAAACGATTAAAATCTCGTCAGTTTCAGGCAGCATCTGCTGGGAGGGTGTCAGCCTTCCAAGTATGATGTAGAATTAAATCAGAGACCAAGGCAAAACTATCCTTAAAGTTCCAATTTAATAAATCAGACATCTTGGCATTATGCTATGGAATCCCAATACTAGAAATGACATCAGAATTCCACCGAGTTAAAAGTTCATGATCTTGTCCCCACACCCACAATCCATCACCTGGTCCAATCTTCTTCTTCCACGCTGGCATCCACACCCAGCTGCTTCCGATCAGATCTCCCCGTGGAGATTCGCACCCTCACCACCCTCCAGGCCTTCCACAAAGCCCTTAAAACCTGGCTGTTCCGACAGGCCTGGGCTAAACAACCGTTGCCCCTATCTCGAATGGTATGATTGTTGTGCTTTTAAATTATGTATTGTTTTGTGTTGGTGTTAAACTGTTTGTATCCCCCTTCCCTTGCTCAACTTGTGAGCCGCCCTGAGTCCCCTTCGGGGAAAAGGGCGGCATACAAATGAAATAAATGAATGAATGAATGAAAAGTGCGGAGAACAAAAGATGACCTTGGCTTCTAGAAAAGATAAACAATACATTCCACAATCCTACTCCTGTCTATTCCCCCCTCCCATCAACTATACTAATGAAACAGCATAATAAGAGACAGTGTGACAGGCCAAAATTCAAAAAGGAATATAATTGCAGGCCTGACAGAGGGTTCTAATCAACTGCTTAAGTAATCTGTCAAACTATTAGCCCCAAGAGGACTGGGTTTTTTTTATCTGAATGAGATGCAGAGACTAGCAACCCCCTCCTCCCTCCCTCCCTCCCCAGTCCAGTAGTGGGTTGCCAAATTTTTTACTATTTGTTTGGGTGCGGGGTTGCGTGCGCGACACTTGTGTGTATGTGCAGAAGCATCCGGCTGGGTGGACAGAGCCTCCCACCGCTGCTACTACTGGTTCGTCCGATCCGGGCTGAACCAGCAGCAACCCACCTCTGCCCCAGTCACTTAGCAAATGACTGCGTCACTGGACCCAATCACCAGGAGTCAGGGAGTTCTAGTTCTGCCTTAGTCGTGAAAACTGGGCTGGGTGACTTTGGGTCAATCACCAGGAGATGGTGGGATGATGGCTTCCTTGGGTTATTTGTAAAAGCAACGAAGGGGAGATACAAATAAATAAATAAACGTATAGATATCAGTTCGCAAAGCATTCTGGACCTGCTCTCGAGTTGCCATAAGCAACTGGGATGGGAACCGAGCCTCGCAGCTGCAGAGGAATCGCACTTCAGTGAAAAACAAAAGCACATTCCAGCCATCATGTCAAGGCCATCTCTGTGGTTATCCACAATGGCCGGAGGGAGTGACTTATAGAACCCATGAAATTGCTTCCTTGGGGAATGTGACTGATGACACACCTTGGGGGGGGGGAACAGGATCAGAGCCAGGCGCAATTTAAGTGAGGTCAGAGTTGGCTTCACTTGGTCCGGGCCGACATGAAGAAGCTCCTAATAATAACGGGATTTCTTTGAAGCTTGGCTCGAGGCTCATGATTTAACGAGGGCATCGGTCGGAACCCTGACAGTAGCTTTTTAAATTCAGGTTGCTGCACAAGACGTCAGGAATATTTGCAGCGTAAATATCATTCCATCTTCCAATCGCTTCCCCTTCTAGGTATTACATCATGGAGACCGTGTCTCACCAGCTCTGGTGTCCGACTATCACAGCCGCCTTTCTCAGTGCGAGGAACTCTACCGCAAGTTCCAAGTCCTGAGGAACAACCTCTCGGCCTGCGATTCCGACTCTGAAAAAGACAACGTCTGCGTGGCGGAAGGGATGAAACTCTACGAGCAGATCGAGAACCTGAAACAGAAGCTGACAATGATGGAAAACCTTCTATTCAGGTAAAGCAAATATTTAACGGCTTAAAACTCTGGAACAAAGAATGTATTCTGCCTGCAGACCCTAATGCTAGGAAGTCTATTCCTCTCCCCCCTCCCCAATCCCCTTGGTTTAAATTCTTTTGTGGAATAATTTTGTTTGCTTACTTTGGTCTTCAGGGGCCAAAGCTGATTATAGGTTAAATATTTGATGGCAATTAATGGATTTAATCCCCTCCGTTAAAAGTAACTGTCAGGGGGAAATCAAAATGGTCCACCTGCGATTTTAACAGCTGCAATTTTTGGAGTTATTGTAACAGAATAATAGAATAACAGAGTTGGAAGGGACCTTGGAGGTCTTCTAGCCCAACCCCCCTGCTCAAGCAGGAGACCCTTTACCATTTCAGACAAGTGGTTGTCCAGTCTCTTCTTAAAAGCCTCCATTGATGGAACACTTACAACTTCTGGAGGAAACTTCTGTTCCACTGATTAATTGTTCTCACTGTCAGGAAATTTCTCCTTAGTTCTAGGTTGGTTCTCTCCTTGATTAGAATAGAATAGAAGAACAGAACAGAGTTGGAAGGGACCTTGG
>NC_045554.1:40617939-40720439 GCF_009769535.1 Thamnophis elegans | reverse complement strand
TCCATATTCTATTATTTAATTGGCAGCACCCACCAATTGTCTATAATTAATTGTCTAGCGTTTGAAGGTGTATTTCCTTGATGAACTCATAAAAGGTTGCTTAATTGCTGGGTTTTTTTTTAAAAAAAATCCCAGTTTTCTTCCTTAAAAATAAATCCAAATCAGGGAACAATTTAAAGAAAATGGGAATAAATTAAAAAGCGAGGGTTTAAAATGTATTGTAAGCTAAGGGACACATTCACTAAAAACATTTGGGCCAGGAGGTTAAGTGAGTTCTGTTGGATGATTGATTTCATTGTTGGTTATTTCTCTTGTAAGATGGGAATTATTATCTTTTTTCCAACTTTAGACGTTTGTTATCTGAATTGTTGGTTTATTTTTCACTTTTGGTTTTACTTTTCATACATCACTGTGAGATGGATGGCCGCATAAATGCTTTAGGCAAACAAACAAAACATATAAGAAAGATGTGCTGAATATCGTTAACGGCTTAGTGTCTATAATACAGAGAGAATGCCAAATCAGTTAAAAAGCAGCCTAACCATGATTATGATCTTTAGTTGGGGCCAAAAAAGTGCCAGGCTTCAGGCAAACCTTAATGAACCAGGAGAGAATTCTACAATTAGGTATTAAGTGCCTATTTTTAGGTTCTCTCACAGCAAAATATTGTCTAGAATCCTAGACAAGCTTTCCAGTAACGCTGTGCAGTGTTTCCGATTTAAAGGCAAAAAGGCTTCAGGTCCTGAATGTGAGAATAGAATAGAATAGAGAACAGAATAAAATGAGAACAGAATAGAATAAATAGAATAGAGAAGAAAAGAATAGTAGATAATAGAAAGAGAACAGAATAAAGAGAACAGAACAGAATAGAATAAATAGAAGAGAAAAGAGAAAAGAATAGTAGATAATAGAATAGAGAACAGAATAAAATAGAGAACAGAATAGAATAAATAGAATAGAATACATAGAATAAAGAAGAGAGAAGAATAGAATAGAATAGAGAGCAGAATAGAATATAGAAGAGAAAAGAATATAGAATAGAGAATAGAATAGAACAGAATAGAATAGAGAACAGAATAGAATAGCGAACAGAATAGAATAAATAGAATAGAATAAATAGAAGACAGAAGAGAAGAATAGAAGAGAATAGAGAACAGAATAGAATAGAGAAGAGAAATAGAATAGAGAATAGAATAGAATAAATAGAATAGAATAGAAATAAGAATGAAAGAATAGAATAAAGAGAATAGAATAAATAGAAGAGAGAAGGAGAAGAATAGAATAGAGAAGAGAAAATAGAATAGAGAATATAGAATAGAGAATAGAGATAGAATAGAGAACAGAATAAAATAGAGAACAGAATAGAATAAATAGAATAGAATAAATAGAAGAGAGAAGAATAGAAGAGAATAGAGAACAGAATAGAATAGAGAAGAGAAAATAGAATAGAGAATAGAATAGAATAAATAGAGTAGAGAAAGAATAAACAGAGAACAGAATAGAATAAATAGAAGAGAGAAGAGAGAAGAATAGAAGAGAATAGAGAATGGAATAGAATAGAGAAGAGAAAAAGAATAGAGAATAGAATAGAATAGAGAACAGAACAAAACAGAATAGAATAGAATAAAAGAAAAGTAGAATAGAAAATAGAATAGAGAATAGAATACAGAACAGAACAAAAACAGGATAGACTCGGATAGAATAGAATGGAGCTGGAAGGTTACACCCCGTTGTTTTTAACACCCCATATCTTAGATCTTTTAAAAAAGAAACTGGGGTAGGCCGAGCTCCCTTATTCTGTCTGCAGAAAGAAGGTGAGGTCTGCCATTCATTGTTAACATGATCGGCATGTCTATTGCTCTTCTTAGATTCTCCCGGCTTTCTGGAGTCAGCTTTTGTTGAAGGTTCATTCTTATCTTGTCAAAACTCAGTAATAGAAAATAAGAGCCGAAGAGGAGGTGTTTTTTTTTTTAATTTCCTGCTGTTTGGGCTCTAAATTCCCCCCCTTCCCTCTGCCAGTCATCTTTCCTTTTCCTCCCCCCCCCCCGTTTTTACATTGTTGATTTTTATGATGACTCCCCCCCCCTTTCCTCCTCTCTGACGTTTGATTTATGCAAATATCCATGCCAGCCTGCCGAACCCCTGCAGGAGACGGCGTTGCATAAATTTCATTTATCGGCAGGGGTGAGGGATAAGCTGGTTTGGGCACACGAGGTGGTATCAGTGACAAATCGCATTCCCCTCGGAGAGGTCAGGCGGACGGGAGCAAAGCAGATTAAAAGTGCCGCTAGGCCATCCGAAGCCTGAAGCTCTTCAACACCGAAAACCCGGGTCAGTTTATTCACGGAGTCGATGCAGTGACTGATCAAGAGTTCGGGAAGCCTCCCTGCCTGTGGCGGGAGCCCCTGTTGAAAGTCACGGAAGCAGTTAGAAGCCCAGTGATGATTTGAATGGGCAGATGCTGCTCACTGTGAGGTTTAATGATGCAGGAGGTATATGTTGTGCCCCCCCCCCCCCCCCCGCCCAGCAGAGCTGGCAGCAGATTCGGAGAGTAAGGAGGTTGGGGAGGAACCTGGGCCAGTCCTGGAGTCTGAGGAAGGCTCTGGTGAGGGCTCTGTGTCGGAGGCAGAGAGGGGGACAGAGCCATAGGCCAGTTATCAGCTGCCTTCAGAGTCAGACATCAGTGAGGCAGACGAACAGCTGGAGCCTGTTCCCGATGTGTGCATGCACAGAGTTGCCAGACGAAGGGAACCGCTAAGGAGCAAGGGCCAACTTGGGAGTAAGGCCACAGGTGGACGATGAATGGCCCCTCCCAGAGGAAATAAAAGGGGAGCGAAAGGGGAGTGGACTTTGCAGGAGACCATTAGTTCGCTTCATTGGTTCGTGACTCTCCGAGACTCCTTGCCAAGTTTTGCAGATGTCGGCCTGTCAGCTCTCCAAGCCAGATAAGGTCTGTGACTGTAAATCCTCCCTTGAAAGACATTGCTGAGGTCGGTAAGATGAGGACCGAGATTGTTGGGGCTGTTTCTGTGTAAGCCACTTAGAGTGAGCTGCAAAACACTGAAGTATATAAGTCTAAGGGCTCTTGCGCTTGAAACATGGGGCATTTTGACCCAAGCTTGAAATATTTCAAATGACCATTCCACATATTTCACACCTGAAATATTTTGCCTGCTCTCTTATCAGGGACCCGTGTGCATGTCTCACCTTAATTAAATCCTAGCTCTTACAAGGCACCTCAAACATTTTTTTTTAAAAAAGTTGATAGCTTTATCACGCACCTCTTCATTCGATCCATCTCTTGAGTTTGGAGATGCTTTAAAAAACAGAAAATATATGCCATGACGCCGATAGTATCTGTATTCCTGGTTGCCATGTCGTTATGCTAGTGACGGGCCATAAAAGATTTACATGCTCATAAATTTCTTTTAAGTGGTTTGGAGTAAACAATAGCGGATAACTGAGTTAACTTAGCCTTGCTCTTTAAAAAACAAAAAAGCAGTGGTTTTAAAGACTTACCTAAGTCTGAGAAAACAGTAGAGCTTTCCTTTTAAATGATGTAGAGGTTTATAAATAGAAGATCTGAATCGTGATCTGGTGTGACAGTGGGATCAAATAGATGCTTTGTCAGGAAAAACACTCAGTTCGGTCCATTTCAAGATAATGGAAAGAAAAATTAGTCTTAAACTAGAAGGAATACTGTGGTCCCCCATTGCATAACATTCACATATTTATTTATTAGAAGAATAGAATAGAATAGAATAACAGGACAGAGTTGGAAGGGACCTTGGAGGTCTTCTAGTCCAACCCCCTGTCTAGGCAGGAAACCATATACCACTTCAGACAGATGGTTATCCAACATCTTAAAAACTTCTAGTGTTGGAGCATTCACAACTTCTGGAGGCAAGTTCTTCCATTAATTAATTGTTCTCACTGTCAAGAAATTTCTCCTCGGTTCTAAGTTGCTTCTCTCCTTGATTAGTTTCCACCCATTGCTTCTTGTTCTACCCTGAGGTTCTTTGGAGGATAGTTTGACTCCCTCTTCTTTGTGGCAGCCCCTGAGATATTGGAAGACTGCTATCTTGTCTCCCCTGGTCCTTCTTTTCATTAAACTATACATACCCAGTTCCTGCAACCGTTCTTCATATGTTTTAGTCTCCAGTCCCCTAATCCTCTTCATTGCTCTTCTCTGCACTCGGCACTTCCCTCCAGCCTTCACCCAAAGCCCTGCACCAGGAGGCTGAAGCAGACCCCGAGTCGGAATTTCTCCTCCCCTCTGACCCATACAAAAAGACCCCGAAGGGGGAGACTCTCTGCAGCAACACAAGTGTTCAATGCATGTATCCGTCCCAGGGGCTGTAGTTTGAGGACCCCTGTTTTAGTTCAATATAGAAAAATGCAAATAATCTTTCTCTGGACCACCAAAATTTTCTCATGGACCACCAGTGGTCTACGGACCACCAGTTGGTGACCACTGGTTTAGAGTGGCCAAGGTATGCATGTCGTTTCTGGGGCGCTTCCTTAATGAAGAGATGTGTCTTCTCCTGCCCCTGCAGATAGCAATAGCAATAGCAGTTAGACTTATATACCGCTTCATAGGGCTTTCAGCCCTCTCTAAGCGGTTTACAGAGTCAGCATATCGCCCCCACAGTCTGGGTCCTCATTTCACCCACCTCGGAAGGATGGAAGGCTGAGTCAACCTTGAGCTGGTGAGATTTGAACAGCCGAACTGCAGAACTGCAGTCAGCTAAAGTAGCCTGCAGTGCTGCATTTAACCACTGCGCCACCTCGGCTCTGTATGCATTGGGGTAAGGAGATTCCATCAACATGCCTGCGGGGTCTCAGAAGTGCCTTATCACGGCCTGTTGGCACCGCCTTATCTGTGTTTTCCTGGGATTGCAGGGCCATTGAGTGAGCCCAGGAAAAAGAATCTTGCTCCTTTAAAAGGTATCTTTCCCCCCCCCCCCCAGCTCATCTTACCTTATTTGTTTGGAGGGATTATCTTTAAGCCGGTGTGTACCTTCAAGGTGTACTGCGTTATAGTTGGAGATGGTGTGAGCGCGTTCCTGGGCGCGTCTGGAGAATATCAATTTGAACGAAAGCTGATTCAAGGGACCTGTAGCCCTTTTAACATTCCTAAGTGGTACCAAACAGTACCTCCCTTAAAACAATGCTTTAAGTAGATAAGCGATGTTGCGCAGATTAGAGAGAGTTGCTTGTTTAGTCAAGAATACAGGTTCCAATACTTTTGGGTGAAAAGAAATTAATTGGCTGCAACTTCTTTAAAACTGAGTCATTGTGTGTAATGCACGACCATGATTTTGGACAGAATAACAAGAGTTGGAAGCGACCTTGGAGGTCTTCTAGTCCAACTCCCTGCTCAGGAAACCTGCTGTCCCACTGCTCGGGAAACCCTATAGGGACATACTAGCCGGACACCCGTGCTTCGCGATGAAACTACGTGATCGGGCTATGCAGGAGAAATTTGGTTCACAATCTGTTGGCTCAGTGGTGATCGGTGATTGAAACACGTAAGGGAATATAGCTCCCGCTTCTTTGAGTCCGGAAGCATAGGTGGAAGGCGTAGACATTTTGGTGAGGTACCGACATTTAGTACTTTAAGGATCCCCAGACCCCTCCTGAGTGAAGGAGTGGAACGTTTGCCAGTTTGATCTGAGGTAATGGAATGTGAGGCAACAGGCAGTTGGAACAGAGTTCTTTTCAGGTGGGGAGGGGGAGTAGAACTCCTTAGCATCAGCGTGTTAATTATTGTATAAGAAATACTAATGATCAGATGGTCATGAGCCGAGGTGGCGCAGTGGTTAGGGTGCAGTACTGCAGGTCACTTCAGCTGACTGTTATCTGCAGTTCAGCGGTTCTAATCTCACCGGCTCAAGGTTGACTCAGCCTTCCATCCTTCTGAGGTGGGTGAAATGAGGACCCAGACTGTGGGGGCGATATGCTGACTCTGTAAACCGCTTAGAGAGGGCTGAAAGCCCTATGAAGCGGTATATAAGTCTAACTGCTATTGCTATTGCTATTGTCATTTCAAAAAATCCTTTCTTAGCGAGCACCTAGAACCCAAGAGGAACATACGTGTCCAATTTCAAGTTTGTAGGCTTTACAGTTCCGGAGATTTCGTGATGAGTGGGTGGTACTTGGCTTTTATACAAATAGATGAGGCTATTGAATATAGCAGACTGTTCTTTATAATGCAAATGGATAGAATTATGATTTGAATCCTGGTCAATGTATTTTTCTAGAAGAATGCAACGACTGATGATCAGTGTTTAGAATAATTCCTGGTTGATGAACATGATGGGATTGTAGAACTAGAGAATATTGATATTCATGGTATTGGACCTGGGTACTTGAGAGACCGCCTGCTGCCAATTACCTCCCAAAGACCCGTCAGATCACACAGGGTCAGCCTCCTCCGGGTTCCGTCCACCAGCCAATGCCATCTGGCTACTACCCGGGGGAGGGCCTTCTCTGTAGCAGCTCCGGCCCTTTGGAATGAACTCCGCGCGGAGATTCGGACCCTCACCTCTCTCCAGGCCTTTCGGAAAGCCGTCAAAACCTGGCTGTGCCGGCAGGCTTGGGGTTGATGAGTTCCCCTCCCCTCTCGACTTGTATGGCTGTATGACTCTTGTGTATTTTAATTACGTGTATTGTGTTTGTATCCCCTTTTCCCCTTTTGAGTTGTTCACCGCCCTGAGTCCCTCCCGGAGAAGGGCGGCATGCAAATAAACTAAATCTTAATCTTAATATGTCTTTTCTATCCTACATAAGCATGGAGTGACGAGGGAGAGTTGCTTGTTTAGTCAAGAATACAGGTTCCAATACACTTGGAAATTGTAACCGTGCTCCCTGAACTTTTGGGTGAAAAGAAATTAATTGGCTGCAACTTCTTTAAAACCGAGTCATTGTGTGTAATGCACGATCATGATTTTGGGCAAAATAGCAAGAGTTTATTTCTGAGTGTTTCTCCAGGGAAGGATCTACTGTCTCCGGAGATCTAACCTACAAAAAGATGCCCACTCTTTTTATGTTGTTTTTATTTTTTTGCCAAGGTTATGGACTGCCAGATGACATCGTGATAGAAAAGCAAGGGAAGGCACATGCTTTCGTTGAATGTACCGGAAAGGATGTGAAAATCTCTAACCTGAAGCTCATCCAACATGATGCGGAGAAAGGCATTCTGAGTGAGTATCTTGAGCTGGCCTGCTGACTTCCCAAATCAAATGAGGCACATACAACCAATTGATGCTCCAAGATTCAACGGTGTGTCTGATAGCAAGAGCCCTTAGACTTATATACCGCTTCCCTGCGCTTTACAGACCTTTCTAAGCAGTTTACAGAGTCAGCATACTGCTCCTAACAATCTGGGTCCTCATTTTACCAATCTCGGAAAGATGAAACCTTGAGCCGGTCAGGATTGAACTGCTGGCAGTGGGCAGAGTCAGCCTGCAATACTGCATTCCAACCACTGTGCACCATGGATGGATGGGTGGAAGGAAGGAAGCAAGCAAGCAAGGAAGGGTAATAACAATAGCTCTTGGACATAAAATGAGGACCTAGATTGTTGGGGGCAATATGCTGACTTTGTAAACCGCTTAGAGAGGGCTGTAAAAGTACTGTGAAGCGGTATATAAGTCTATTGGTATTCCTTCCTCCCTCCTTCCCTTCCCTTCCCCTTCCTTCTGTGGTGGGTTCAATGGTTAGAATGCAGTATTACAGGCTGATTCTGCCCACTGCCAGCAGTTTGATCCTGACCTACTCAAGGCTGATTCAGCCTTCCTTCCTTCTGAGGTCAGTGAAATGAGGACCCAGATTATTGGGGGACAATAGGCTGACTCTGTAAACCGCTTAGAGAGGGCTGTAAAAGTACTGTGAAGCGGTATATAAGTCTATTGGTATTCCTTCCTCCCCCTTCCCTTCCCCTTCCTTCTGTGGTGGTTCAATGGTTAGAATGCAGTATTACAGGCTGATTCTGCCCACTGCCAGCAGTTTGATCCTGACCGACTCAAGGTTGATTCAGCCTTCCTTCCTTCTGAGGTCAGTGAAATGAGGACCCAGATTATTGAGGGGACAATAGGCTGACTCTGTAAACTGCTTAGAGAAGGCTGTAAAGCACTGTGAAGTGATATATAAGTCCAAGTGCTATTGCTGTATTGTAGGAATGCATTTGCTAGTAGTTAATTTTCAAAACTAGTCCAGTTGTTTAAATGCAGTCTTTGTTTTGTATACAGAGAACTATTCCAATGGTAGATGATATATTTAACTCAGGGTTGAACTGATGTTCTATGAGCTTGGCTGTTTGTTTGCAACCAATGGTGTTACCTACTCAGGTAACAAAGCACCTGCAAGCAAACAACTAGAGAAAATCAAGGACTCCATAGAGAAATATATTTGAGGATCGCATCCGTTGCGTAGCACCTGCTTCTTGATTATAATATTCAGAATTAACAGCTTTGGGGTGTTCTGACCCCCCACCTTGTCCGTTCAGAAACAAAAGCCAAACAGAATGTTCAAAGGAATGTTTTTATCAGTCCCGGCTCTTGCTGGCTGCGAGCCCAAAATAAACACAGATAAATGCTCTGGCAAAAGTCCTCACTCATAAACTACTACAAAACAGGATTATATAAATCAAGTCACTTATCCAAGTGCTTTTCTCGATGGTTGCACACGAACGGAGAACTAGAACAGAAACGGAACGTTGACGTCTGCAACCAGGGCGTGGCACCATCAGTCTTTTATCCACAGGAGGAGATCCTAACGAGCAACAGCTGCCCGTTATCATCTCCTGTGAGTCCTCAATTGTTCCTTATGTCGCTCAGCCCTTCTCCTGCGTGCATCCCGAAACAACTCACAGGAGGTTTCTGTGTCAGCCTCTCTCACTGATCCAAGGCTCAGTCATTACCTGGGGGCCAACTAGTCTCTCTGAGCCCTGCTCGGAGACAGAACCCTGTCCAGGGCCCTCCACCTCTTCCAGGCCTGACTCATAGGGCCCCTCGCTGTCAGCAGCTCCCAAAAGCTCCTGCTGAGCCACAACATGGAGTATCCATTGTTCTAATTTTATTGTATTCCCCTTTTCCCATTCATATTTTTTCTTGTTTCCCTGAAAATAAGACCTCCCTGGATAACAAGCCCAATCGGGCTTTTGAGTGCATGCACTAAAATAAGCCCTCCCCTGAAAATAAGCCCTCCCCGAAAATATTGCAACACAGTAGCAGCTATGAGGTGACCATGCTGGCCGCCTTCTGCACCTCAAAAATAATAAGACCTCCCCGAAAATAAGGCCAAGTGCTTATTTCGGGGGTCAAATGAAAACAAGACTCTGTCTTATTTTTGGCGAAACACGGTAATGATATTGATTTTGTCCGTCTTGCTAAAACAGACAAACGGGATGAGTTTCCTTAACGTTCGACGTTCAAAGTTTTCCTTCAAGACTGTTTCCTAATGGGGACTTGCCACCTCTCATGTCCTCTTTTCTCCCTCTCCCCCCCCCCCACTCTTGAATTTGATGAATTTTCGTTAGCTGTGTCCCTCTGCCTTTTGAAGAAGGTGATAATTAACACTTCATCATCTGAGATGTGGATTTGAATAACAAATGCTCCATGGGCTAGCAAGATAATTTCAGCACCTTTTATGTGAAAATATATTCACTCACCAAAAAAAATAAAAAAAAAATAGGGGAGGGGGTGCTTGAGCCACTCTTGAAAGAAAGTTATTAATTGCTTGTCCCTAATATATTCTTTAACAGAATAAATTTATACATTGTGTCTTTTTTTTTTTTAAAGTAAGTGTCTGCATTTTGATGCGCGAAAATCAGAACTGGTCTAAATCTTCTCCACGAAATGCTTCTTCATTCTCAAGGGTTCCTTTTCCCATCTTTGTGTTGTAGTCTGCCAGCGGCGAGCAGAGCTGGTAGTGGAGTCGGACAGTGAGGAGGTTGGGGTGGAACATGGGCCAGTCCTGGAGTCTGGGGAAGGCTGGGACGAGGGCTGTGCGTTGGAGGCAGAGAGGGGACCAAGGCCATCTGGTAGTTATTTGCTGCCTCTGGAGCCTCCGGAGTCTGACATCAGAGAGGCAGAAGAACAACGGGAGCCTGTTCATAGTGTGCGCATGTGCAGAGCTGCTAGAAGGCAAGAACAATTAAGAAAACATGGTTGACTTGGGAGTAAGGCTTGGAGATGATTGGCCCCTCCTATAAGGCATAAAAGAGGAGCTTTGGCAGGAAGCAATTAGTTCATCTAGTTGGTTCAAGCTTTGAAAAGTTCTGTTTGACTCTGTGTTAAGTTTGGCCTTGCTCTGCATTTGTTAATTAGGTCTCTGGCGGCATTCCCAGGGAGATAAAGGCGCGTGTTTATCAACATTCAAGGTTCAAGGTTCATTTTATTTATATGCCGCCCTATTCCCGGCGGGACTCAGGGCGGCGCACAAACCCAAAGGAGGGGAAGGGAAACACAAGAACTACAGCAAAAAGTACAGGGAATTTAAAACAACCAACAGCCACACGATTCGAGAGGGGAAGGGAACTCAACGACCCCAGGCCTGCCGACACAGCCAGGTTTTAACGGCTTTTCGGAAGGCCTGAAGAGAGGTGAGGGTCCGAATCTCTGCGGGGAGCTCGTTCCAAAGGGCCGGAGCCGCCACAGAGAAGGCCCTCCCCCGGGTAGTAGCCAGATGACATTGGCTAGTAGACGGAACCCGGAGGAGGCCTAATCTGTGTAATGGGTGATCTAATGAGGTAATTGGCAGCAGGCGGTCTCTCAAGTACCCAGGTCCAATACCATGAAGGACTTTATAAGCGACGACTAGCACCTTGAGAGACCAATAGGTAGCCAGTGCAGCTCGCTGAGGATAGGTGTAACGTGGGTGTACCGAGGTGCACCCACAATCGCTCGCGCGGCTGCGTTCTGGACGAGCTGCAGTCTCCGAATGCTCTTCAAGGGCTGCCCCATGTAGAGCGCATTGCAGTAGTCCCCTGAAAGATTGTTGCAACTCGAGCAGACATCTGTCGGAACCTTCACAGACTGTTTGTGAAGACTTGCTGACTGTTAATGACCATAATTTTCAGCCGTATAAATAAAAGAGGGTTTGGGGGACTAAGATTGTGATTTATGCTTTATCCAGAAGCCTAGGTCAGAACGCTTCGTGTTCCTCAAACCGTTGGGCAACCAACCTCATGCAGATTAAAGATTTGGAGAGTAGCAATCCAACAGTTCAAAGATTTTTCTTTTTAACTGACTAGTTTAGAATAACCCTTGCTCCGTTTCTTCAAACGAGACTTCATACGAAAGCCCGTGTGTTGATTGCTACTTTTATCATCAAGGAATGATTGCGCTCATTGATTTTTAATCAAAGCATGTGTCATCCACAAAAGAACCTGCCTACTACCGGCTTGTGCGACTCGAAACGCACCTGGGGCTTTGTGTGTTGAGACCAATCATCCAATGGATGGCTGTGTTTGTGCCAATCAGCCTCTGTTGACTTAAGAATGAATTGAGGTACCTGACAAAGATGTTTTGCTGAAGCATTTCGGAATTCCTTGTTTATGCTCACCGGGAGATTTTTTGTCTTTTAAGTCTTGTTTATGCGTCCACAAATTCAAGAGCCGGATGTGTTTTTGCAGGTGTTCATCAAGGGAGGACGACTCTGGAAAACTGTGTGTTGCAGTGTGAAACCACTGGAATTGCCGTCCGAACATCTGCCGAGTTCTTCATGAAGAACTCTGATCTGTATGGGGCGAAGGTAGGAAGAGATGTTTTCACTTGTTGGCTGTCCTTCTGTTGCGGCCCACTAGCGGCCAGCAGAGGGAAAAATATCTGCTGTGAGCTCTTTGTAGGCATTAGGAAGGGCATCCGGCCAGCAAATGCTCAGCTCCATTCAGTCGCTTCAACTGCACCCCGATGCAAGGCACTATAGGGTCATTAAAAGAGAAATCCTATTGTGGCCCACCAGTGGCCAGCAGAGTTGGCAGCAGATTCTGAAAGTGAGGAGGTTGGAGAAGAACATGGGCCAGTCCTGGAGTCTGGGGAAGGCTCTGTGTGGGAGGCAGAGCTGGGGCCAGGGCCGTCCCACAGCTGCTTTCGGAGTCGGACATCAGTGAGGCAGACGAACAGCTGGAGCCTGTTCCCAGTGTGCGCATGTGCAGAGTTGCCAGACGAAGGGAACAGCTAAAGAACAGGGACTTGGGAGTAAGGCCAGGCGGTGAATGGCCCCTCCCAGAGGAAATAAAAGAGGAGCGAAAAGGGAGTGGAGTTTGCAGGAGACAATTAGTTCTGTTAATTGGTTCCTGACTCTCCTATCGGCCTCTCAGCTCTCCAAACCAGATAAGGTCTGTGACCGTAACTCCTCCTCTGAAAGGCAGTAAAGCCACAGGTGGATGGTGAATGGCCCTTCCCAAAGGGAATAAAAGAGGAGCGAAAGGGGAGGGGGGGTTGCAGGAGACAATTAGTTCATTCTTGCCAAGTATTGCGGCGCCTGAAAGATATCAGCCTGGCCACTCTCCAAGCCTGATAGAGGTCGGTAATTGTGAACTATCTTGCAAAACTGTGGGAGAGGAAAGAATTTGCTGGAGAGGAATTCACTGTAAATTAAATAAAAGGGGTTTATCGGGACGAGGACTCGGCTTCGTGCTGCTGGGGAAGCCTAGATCAGAACAGAAGCTTCTTCAGAAGAAACGAAGTCTCTTCAGAGGAAGAACAAAAGAAGGTTTCCAACTGCCTCTCGAAAAATCCCCTTTTGGGACATGGTTTCTCCTATTTTCGACCTGCTTCTGAACCGTTTCTTCTCCTCTTCAATTTCAGGGAGCTGGGATCGAAATCTACCCAGGCAGCACCTGCATTTTGATGGGGAATGGGCTACACCATTGTAAAGAAGGAATCCTGATCAAGGTACGTTCTGGCTTAAGAGCTGAGTACCTTAAAGGAAATACACTGGGCTTGAAGAATTTATTATTATTTTTTTAAAGCGCAGAGAACCACGAATGGAAGCGTAGCAAATTGGCTCCTTTGCAAACAACCGATGTCGTTGCATTTTGTTCCCTTTGCGGAATAAAACATTTGTGGTGGTTTTTTTTTTTCCCACCGTGTAGCAACTCTTTTACGGGGCCCTCAGTTCGATCACTTCTGCAGCAGAGTGGGAAGGAAGCATGGCAAACTGAAAGTGGAATCGTTGCAAAAATTCCACGAATGAGAATTGATTGGATATTCATTGCGCAGTTTAAAAGTACTCTACGTTTCTTTACCTAAAAGCAAGGGGGTGGGGAATCCACTGGTAGGAAGATAGGATTTTTGAGATCAAAAGAGTGTGTTTGGTGAATCTCTCCTCCCTTTGTCCTCGAGAAAGAAAGGAAGAGAGGGTAGAAGAGAGAGAAAGAGAAAAAGAGAGGGGGGAAGATAGAGGAAGAGAGGAAGAGAGAGAAAGGGAGGGGGGAAGAGAGAAAGAGAGAAAGGGAGATGGGGAAAAGAGAGAGAGAGAAAGGGAGAGAGAGAGAGAAAAAAGGAAAGGAACAGAGAGAGAGGAGAGGGGGAACAGAAAGAGAGAAAGAAAGGAAGAGAGGGTAGAAGAGAGAGAAAGAGAAAAAGAAAGGGGAAGAGAGAGGAAGAGAGAGAAAGGGAGGGGGGAAGAGAGAGATAGAGAGAAAGGGAGATGGGGAAAAGAGAGAGAGAAAAGGAAAGGAATAGAGAGAGGAGAGGGGGAAGAGAAAGAGAGAAAGAAAGGAAGAGAGAGTAGAAGAGAGAAAGAAAAAAAGAGAGGGGAAGATAGAGGAAGAGATAAAGAGAGAGAAAGGGAGGGGGATGAGAGAGAGAGAAAGGGAGATGGGGAAAAGAGAGAGAGAAAGGGAGAGAGAGAGAGAAGGAAAGGAATAGAGAGGAGAGGGGGAAGAGAGAGAGAAAGGAAGGGAGGGTAGAAGAGAGAGAAAGAGAAAATGAGAGGGGAAGAGAGAGGAAGAGAGAGAGAAAGGGAGAGGAGGGAGAGAGAGAGAGAAGAGAGAGGGGAAGATAGAGGAAGAGATAAAGAGAGAGAAAGGGAGGAGGGAAGAGAGCAAGAGAGAGAAAAAGAGATGGGGAAAAGAGAGAGAGAAGGAAAGGAATAGAGAGAGGAGGGGGGAAGAGAAAGAGAGAAAGAAAGGAAGAGAGGGTAGAAGAGAGAAAGAGAAAAAGAGAGGGGAAGATAGAGGAAGAGAGAAAGGGAGAGGAGGAAGAGAGAGAGATTGTTCCAAGGTCACCCAATAAAGCTCCATGATCAAGCTAGGATTAGATCACGGATCTCTTTTGTCCAGATTTGGTAAAACAACATTGAATAATACGGTAAAACTGATTAGGGATTTAGGAGGAGGACTCCAGATGCTGCTTTCTTGTACTTCTGGTTAACATCTGGATGGCAGATGTTGGGAGGATGGGGAATAGCCTAGCTTTTGTTATGGGTTCTTTCCTCTCCATGACATCATTGCATGTGGGCCTTTGGCTTTCCATCGTCAAATAAGTTGTAAAATAGTCTTCTCAGAATTGTTGAACTGGGTGGATCTCCTGCAACTCTATCTCGGCTTTTAGAACTTTTTGGATGAGCATTTTGACGTTCCCAAGATAACCATGAAGAACAACGTGATACACAATAATGAAGGCTATGGTGTGGTGCTGGTGAAACCTAAAGAGGCTAGTGAGGTCACGCCAGAAAGCACATCAGGTATGGTTTTATAGATGTTACTTACAGTACTGGCAAATGAGCAGCATGGTGGTCTAGAGGTGGAGCCCTCACCTCACAATCAGGAGGCTGTGAGTTCGATCCTTGGTAGCAGGAAATATTTCTCTCTCTGGGCACAAAGGGAAAAATATCTGCTGTGAGCTCTATGTAGGCATTAGGAAGGGCATCCGGCCAGCAAATGCTCAGCTCCATTCAGTTGCTTCGACTGCACCCCGATGCAAGGCACTATAGGGTCATTAAAAGAGAAATCCTATTGTGGCCCGCCAGTGGCCAGCAGAGCTGCCAGCAGATTCGGACAGTGAGGAGATTGGGGAGGAACATGGGCCAGTCCTGGAGTCTGGAGAAGGCTCTGATGTGGGCTCTGGGTTGGAGGTAGAGGGGGGGGGCAGAGCTTGTTATCAGCTGCCTTCAGAGTGAGACATCAATGAGGCGGAAGAGCAGCTGGAGCCTGTTCCCAGTGTGCGCATGCGCAGAGTTCCAGATGAAGGGAACAACTAAAGAACAGGGGTTGACTTGGAAGTAAGGGCACAAGTGGATGATGAATGGCCCCTCCCAGAGGAAATAAAAGAGGAGCAGAAGGGGAGTGGAGTTGGCAGGAGACAATTCGCTTCATTGGTTCGTGACTCTCTGAGACTCCTTGCCAAGTTTTGCAGATATCGGCCTGGCAGCTCTCCAAGCCAGATAAGGTCTGTGACCGTAAATCCTCCCTTGAAAGACTTTGCTGGATGTGAATGAGCAGAATTCACAGGAAATTAATAAAAGGGTTTTTTGCCAGGACAAGGAATTTGCTTCATGCTCTTGGGAAGCCTCGATCAGAATAAATCCATCAGAATTGCCATTAAGCCTGCAGAAAGAGCACGGTGCATGGTACAGATTGCAATGTAGCCTAAGCCGGTGTTTTCATACGGCAACGGTTCGGTTCCCCAATGCACCAAATCAGAGCCAACCAAAACATATAATGGCCCACTGATGTGATAAACGAACCCATTGTAGATTAAGTCAAATGCTGTGAAACCCGGACAATTAAGCTTGTAAAATCAATTTGGCGTCGCTGTTTCTGATTTTAGGACAAACGAAAGACAGCGCGCCTGCCGAAGGTGCCCCCACCGAGAACTGCGAAGGTGCTCATGGCTTGGATTGCGGGGAAGCGGATCCTTACGGAAGAGACAATGACGTCAATGACGAGGAAGACAATTTTCAGATATCAAAGGAGCTTTGGGCCACCTTGCTGAAGAAGAACCAGCTGTGCCAAAAGAGACTGAGCCAGTTGGAGATCCCAGAGGCAGACAGCCAGATGTCTCAACAGATGCTTGTGTCCATCTTGGGCAACCAGTTCAAGCGCAACGGGAAAGGGTGTTTTGGAACCTTCCTTTATTGATTTTCCGAAATTGTGTTATCAACCCAATAGGAATAACCAGCAGCTAAGCACTGATGCTTTCCAGAATAGCTAAAACTCCCTTGACCCCTGGTTGTTGTTTTTTTTTAAAAATATTTAAATCTGATTTATCTTTTCTGCTTCACTGTGTTCTTTTCAGCAGTGGGTGTGTGCTTCACATTTTTGAAGCCATAACTTGAGAGTCGAAAGCTCTCCAATGACTTTCCCGAAGGGAGAAGCGTCATCCTTATTGGCTCTGTGTCTCCGTTTATTATTATGCTATTTATATCTAACATCAATCACCTCGTTTTAAAAATAAAATAAAGCTCTGTACGTAGATAGGGAGATTGTTGGCACTACCCTCCTACCTCGTGACTGCAGATAAAATGAACACTTGTTGTTTGAGTAATGGCTGTGGGTCAGTTTCAGCTACGTTGAGTAAACCTTTATATTTAGCAAAATTGTCCTTTTGCATTACTTGTCCGGTTGATTTGGGTGTGCGGGAAGCTGTTTATTTTGCTCTTTGCTCTCAAGTTTATCTCTGCCCAGCACTGAAATCTCTGTGTTCTGACCAGTAGTGGGTTTCAAAAATTGTTCGAACCTACTCTGTGGGTGTGGCCTCCTTTGTGGGAGTGGCTTGCTGCCCATGTGACCGGATGGGAGTGGCTTGCCACCCATGTGACCGGATATGAAGATGCCGACGACACTTGTCAGAACCACCTTAAATCACCTCACACACAGCCCTGGCATGCATAAGAATAGGATGTCAACTTGTTTTTTCAAAGGCATCTTTGGTTTGTGTTAAAACAACTTCAACACACTCAATGTTCTGATTGCACCACAAACGCAGGAGTCATCCTTACCTTTCACAGAGGCACTGAGTTTTATAAATAGGAGCATGATAGTGTAGAATAATCATATCGAAGGACCAGTGGTGGGTTTCAAAAAATTTTGGAGCTTCTTCTGTAGGTGTGGCCTGCTTTCCGGGTCCACTGGTGGAACCTCTTCTAACCGGTTTGATAGATTTGACGAACCGGTTCTACCGAATAGGTGCGAACTGGTAGGAATCCATCTCTGGTTCTGACCCAGCTCCCTAAATACGACAAACCCTCTGAAGTGAACTCAAAGATTTGTTTATTAGGAGCGCCGGCAGCCCTGGCAAAAAGTTTCTCCCTCACCGCAGGCTAGCAAGTCTGTCCGGTAGGGAGATGAATAGTTATCTGCCACATCTATTCATCTCCGCCCCCTGTCTTTCATCCCCAGAGCGCGGGTGGGGCTTCGCTAGCAGCGGTGGCTCTTCCTTCCCAAGGACCAGCCCATAGATTTCCACTGTTCTCCTCTCCTCTGCTTTCTGTGCATTTGCACATCAGGCACTGTTCCTCCTCTTCCTCATCAGCCACCTCCAGACCTGGGGACTGTTGACTTTCCATCTGAGGGCTGACCGATGGCCCAAGCTCCGTCTCTCTCTCTCTCTCTCTGTCTGTCTCTCTGTCTCTCTCTGTCTCTTTCTCTCTCTGTCTCTGTCTCGCTGTCTCTGTCTCTCTGTCTCTTTCTGTCTGTCTCTGTCTCTCTGTCTGTCTGTCTCTCTCTCTCTCTCTCTCTGTTTGTCTTTCTGTCTCTCTGTCTCTGTTTCTCTCTCTCTCTGTCTCTCTCTGTCTCTTTCTCTGACTCTCTGTCTCGCTCTCTCTGTCTCTGTCTGTCTGTCTGTCTCTGTCTCTCTCTCTCTCTGTCTCTCTCTGTCTCTGTCTCTCTGTCTCTCTCTCTGTCTCTTTTTATCTCTCTCTCTCTGTCTCGCTCTCTCTGTCTCTCTCTGTCTGTCTCTGTCTCTCTCTCTCTCTCTCTGTCTGCCAGCTCCATTCCCTCTTCCCCCTTGGAGCTCTCAGGTTGCCTTGATGCTGACCCTGACTCCCATGCTGCCGTCTCCTCCTCCTCCTCCTCCTCCTCCTCCTTCTTCTCCTCCTCCTCCTCCTCCTCCTCCTCCTCAGATTCGGCTATTGGAGGGGCCGGTGGCCGACTGGCCACAACACCCGAGTTGAATATGTTTGACTAAGCCTACAAAGAATGTGGTTGAATGTGCTACTTAAGCACATCCGAACATGTATTGATTAGTTAGGTTGGGTCCTGTTCACAGCTCACAACTTCCACGTTTTGCAGGGATAAGCTAGTTCTCCATCATTATATACGCAAATCCCCAAGCCCGTCTCATCTTTGTTAACAACAGACGTTTTGTTATTACTTTCCCCCACTTCCCAGAGGATTTTTATTTGTTCACAGACTCAAGGTATGTATTGATATTTATTTCACAGCGAAGCAGCACATAAAATATTTTATGCGATGATGTGCTGCTCAGGGCTCCTTTCATAACAAATCAATAAGTCTGGAAAGTTGGTCTTCAAAACTTCGATAAAATAAAAGGTTAAAAGTGATCATTGACTCGCCATTTGCTCCTGTGAATACGGTTATTTGCAGCAAGGTGAATTGTTGAGAGAGATGGACTGTTGCTTTCTCTTTCAGAAAAATCTGAATTCATCTTCTAACTGTTAATATGGACTAGAGGAGATTTCCTCCCCCCTCCCGCCTTTAAAAGTAGGCCAATGCTTGCTTGGGATTATTCTCTAAGATAGAATCACTTCTTGCTTTGTTTAAATAAGATTTGTTGTTATTTTCGTTGCAAGTTGCAAAGTTGCGTCCGACCTATTGCATCCCCATGGACAACGTTCCTCCAGGCCTTCCTGTCCTCTACCATCCTCTGGAGTCCATCTAAGCTCACACCAACTGCTTCGGTGACTCCATCCAGCCATCTCATTCTCTGACGTCCCGTTCTTCTTCTGCCCTCCATCGTTCCCAGCATCAGGCTCTTCTCCAGGGAGTCCTTCCTTCTCATTAGGTGGCCAGAGTGTTTGAGTTCATCTTCAGGATCTGGCCTTCTAAAGAGCAGTCGGGGTTGATCTCCTCTAGGACTGACCAGTTTGATCGCCTTGCAGTCCAGGGGACTCGCAGGAGTCTTCTCCAGCACCAGAGTTAAAAGGCAGTTTTGTGGTTTGAATGCCTAGTGCCTAATGGAGTGAGCTCCCTTACTTGTCCCAGCTTCTGCCAACCTAGCAGTTCGCAAGCATGTAAAAATGCAAGTAGAAAAATAGGAACCACTTTTGGTGGGAAGGTAACAGTGTTCCGTGCGCTTTCGGCACTTAGTCATGCCGGCCACATGACCACAGAGACGTCTTTGGACAGTGCTGGCTCTATCACTGAAGGCTTTTAAGAAGTGCCTGGAGAGCCGCTTGCCTGAAATGTAAAAAAAACAGAGTTGGACTAGAAGACCTCCAAGGTCCCTTCCAACTCTCTTATTCTGATTCTGATCAGTAGAAATCCTCCTTTGTGGAAATTCCTATCTTCTTACCTCTTTGCTTTTTCGTTGTTTGCTAACTCTTGTTTTATCCAGTGGAGAATATGGAACGGTGCGTGCTATGCATCTGATTGACTGCACTTTTAAAGATTGAAATTCCTGATCGCTTGATTGAACTGAATGAAGTCTACATCTCATTCAGCTTCCCGACCTGGATACCCTGGAGATGCATGGGCTTCAATTCCCAGAATTCCTCAACCAATCACGGTCATTAATTACATTCTGGGAATCGAAATTCACACGACTGGAGAATGCCAGAACTGGGGAACTGACAGTTCTACTTCACTTTATTGTAAGAAGCATTTACTATTTCTGGCTCTTCTCTTATTTTATTTTTAATTTATCTGCTGAAACGAAAACTGAACTTGGTCTACTTTTTTCTTCTTTTTAAGCTTGGGATGTGATTTTTAACTCGCTGCTAGATCCCTGTGCATGCACCATGACCTGGTTCTTAAGGAGACAAAAGGTAAGTCCTAGAACTCATTTACACCTCTGTGTAAACCTGATTTGTCATCGCAGTGGCCCTTGGATCTTAGGACAACAAGAAGGCACAGCAGACAAATAAGCTTTCAGACATTCAGGTCTATGAAATGAAGTAACTTTTTCCTCTATTTTATTTTGGAACTGATTGTCTGGTCCCAAATGGATATTTTAATGAGGTGAAGAAAGAACCGATGACAATATACCTGTCACTTACATGCTGATGGATTCAGTTTCTATGCCGCTTCCCATAAGTAAGTTCTTTATTTTTAGACTCCCTTAATGAAACAAATGTCTTAATGTGCATAGTGATTAGGTCATCTTATCTGCCAGCTATTTGCCAACGAGAGCTGGACTCTAACACTTGCTCACAGCACGAGACGCATATTAATGGACGATTTGCTTATGCGCTTCTCTCTTATATGCTAATTTGCTCCGCGCAAATAACCGGCTCGGTGAGGGTTTTTCACACTAGTTCCACAAAATAGATATAACAGTTGTGGCAAGGTTGAACTTGGAGGGCAAGGTGTTGGGAAGGTCCGAATAAAAGATAGCAATAGCACTTAGATTTCTCTTATGGTTATAATTGCAGCATTGCAGGAAAACTTTGCCCGGAGTCTGGGGTTCAATCCTGATGGGGGCTGAAGGTGGACTCAAGCCTTCCATCCTTCCCAGGTTGCTAAAATGAAGACCCAAGTTGGGAGCAACATGCAAATAATGCTTCTGCATTGTAAACCACCCGGAGAATGCTGTAAAGCACTATGGGGTGGTATATAGCGATAGCACTTAGACTTATATACTGCTTCACAGTGCTTTTACAGCCCTCTCTAAGTGGTTTACAGAGTCAGCATATTGCCCCCAACAATCTGTGTCCTCATTTTATTGACCTCGGAAGGATGGATGGCTGAGTCAAGTTTGAGTTGGTCGGGATCAAACTCTTGGCAGTGGGGCAGAATCCAGGGGTGGTATTCAGCCGGTTCAGATCGGTTCTGGTGAACTGGTTGTTAGGATTTTGTGTAGTTTGGAGAACCGGTAAAATCGATCACCGGCTAGCCCCACCCCGTTCTATAGCAATAGCAATAGCAATAGCAGTTAGACTTATATACCGCTTCATAGGGCTTTCAGCCCTCTCTAAGCGGTTTACAGAGTCAGCATATTGCCCCCAACAACAATCTGGGTCCTCATTTTACCCACCTCGGAAGAAGGCTGGAAGGCTGAGTCAACCCTGAGCTGGTGAGATTTGAACAGCCGAACTGCAGAACTGCAGTCAGCTGAAGTAGCCTGCAGTGCTGCATTTAACCACTGCGCCACCTCGGCTCTTTTTGGCTCATTCTGCATTGCCACACCCACTCTTCTGAGTCTCTTGATTTGCAGAGAGAACAAGAAAGAGTAATTTGCAAGGGTCAATCCTGCCACTCTTGAAGCAGAAGGGAGCCAAGCAAGAAGGAACACAAAAGTTTAACATATGCAAAAAAAACCAGAGACCGGTGCCAAGGCAAAAATACGGCATTAATTTGCTTTCTCTCAAAACGTACCCTCCCTTAATGGTCCTTGAGATGAATGATGAATCTGAGGCTGTGTATATTTAATTTAGAGAAAGGTTCATTCAGGGGAATCCATGACAACCCCGGGAGTCCTTGTACTAATTCAATGGGAAGCAAGAAAAATCAGGTTTTCAATCTCGCCGCCTCTTTGGGTCAAAGCAGCTCAGATGGAACAACTTCCTGCATTGTGTCTGAATGGAACTTCGGATCGAGGCAGATTTCCAGTTTGACTATTTTAAATGTATTTATTCCTTAAATTTATAGGCCGCCCATTGCGTTCTGCAGAGCGACTCTGGGCAGCTTACAATTCAAATCATAAATGCGATAATGTTATGAAAGTTATGACGGTTCCTCAGAGAACTTGGGCCTCATTTTAATGGGATGTTGTCCTTTCACCACTGAGCACCTCCTTCCTAAATGCATTCTCTGAGAAAAGAAGAAGAGGAGGAGGAGGAGGAAGAAGAAGAAGAAGAAGAACTACTGCTACTACTACTACTACTACTACTAGTAGTAGTAGTAGTCGTACCACCACCACCACCACCACCACCTCGGGAATAGGGCGGCATACAAGTTGAATACAAGTTGAATAAACCTAGTAGTAGTAGTAGTAGTAGAACTACTACTACTACTAGTAGTACCACCACCACCACCACCACTTCGGGAATAGGGTGGCATACAAGTTGAATACAAGTTGAATAAACCTAGTAGTAGTAGTAGTAGTAGTAGTAGAAGTAGAAGAAGAACTACTACTACTACTACTACTAGTAGTAGTACCACCACCACCACCACCTCGGGAATAGGGTGGCATACAAGTTGAATACAAGTTGAATAAACCTAGTAGTAGTAGTAGTAGTAGTAGTAGTAGTAGTAGTAGAAGAAGAAGAAGAAGAAGAAGAAGAAGAAGAAGAAGAAGAAGAAGAAGAAGAAGAAAGCTGTCATGATTCAGAATTTTCTTCTCTGGATTCTGTTGACAAATCTCCAAAGTTCAGGGCCATTTTTTATTTTTTATTTTGTAACGGAGAAGAGATGCGTTTCTTATGCTTGTTTACAGCAACCCATCAGGTCTAAACGCATCCTACAACGTTTGCACATTTGTCTTGAATGACATTGTCAATGGCATGAATGTTTTAAAAGGAACAACAACAAAACCCAAGAATCCCCTTCTTTCTCCGTTTCAAAAGACGTTGGAGCCACCCACCACCCACATTGCATATTAATCTGAGAAAATATATTTTTGCTGAAAATGGTTTCATTTAGCTCTAGTAAGAAACCAACTCTGCGGAATTCTCCCATCTGTTTCTGTTCTGTTTTGTCAGAGTTTTGGCAGTGTGTCTATTATTATGAGATAAATCCAGGAGCAAAACACAGCACACAGCACACAGAACCTTTAGACCAGAGTTTCTCAACCTTGGCAACTTGAAGATGACTGGACTTCAACTCCAAATGTAATTTGTAATGTTGGATTTTCCCCCTTACCACAGGGAGCTCCCTTGCAGAGTACTGTGAAGCCATTACAATGGCAATCCCCTGCACTGTACAGTAGAAGCCATTTTACGGCACAACAGGTTGTATCTTAACAGAACACACACCCTGAGGGGTGTTAGGGGTCTCTTACCCACACAGTATTTGTTTCCAGAGAGTAAGTCATCTGTGTACCAAGTTTGGTTGAAGTTGTTCAAGGCATTCCATAATTATGCTGGAGTTGAAGTCCAGACATCTTCAAGTGGCCAAGGTTGAGAAACACTGCTTTAGACTATTAACAGTGGTTTATATATACATACATACAGACAAACACATGGTAGATATCCTGTGTGGACCCCACCAGAGCCTTAAACCGGCTATACCTGTATCCTCATTGCATCAGATTACAGTTTACAGCTTACAACCTTACATCAGCTGGCAGCTATTAAATCCTCATTACCTGACATGTTTTTTTTTTAAAAGACATAGCTTTTGCACCTTACTTATTACATGCCAAGATGACTCGTTGTTCTTCAAAGGGGCAATTCCTAATAATACTTGACCCAAATAATACTTGAAACGGATACTTCTGATACAGAATTCGACCAACAACATTATAAAATATCCAGAAAGCAAAAGAGAGAGAGAGAAAAATGTCAGATGGCTTGTTCTGAAAAGATTGTCTCACCTTTGGGACAACCATAACCTGGATGACTGAGAATCTCATAGACCTTTGGGTCAATTGCTCTCTATCACAGTTTGTTGCAGAAAAATCAAATCCAGAAAGCACACATGGATAATTGATTCAACTGGATTCATTAAGTTCTTTATATACATAATAGCAGATGAATAAATGTACAAAACCAATAGTAGATTCTTTCAACATGGTAAAAGTTACAAGCAGAACAGAAGCAGGAGATAACAGTTTCATTTCAGAGTTCAGAGCAGACAGAGTAGTTTCAGTTTCAATTCCCAGCACAGACTCAGATCTATTTAAGCTCCCATTGGCTGACTTAGTTGCCATGCCTATTCATTGGCTGAACCTGTTACCATGTCTCTCCCAGTCATGAATATTCTAACACTCTCTTCCCAGCTTAACCCACTTCCTAAGATTCTGGTGGTGGGCAATGCCACCACGTCCTGCCCTATGCTTCGATAGAAGAGCATACCAAATAAAAACAAGAGGAATTTTCATCTGAACCATCAAAGGAGGATTTTACAGGTCACAAAAGACGAGCTCAAACAGAACTCCAATGGAGCAGCAAAGGAGCGTGTCTGCTGGCTCAACAGCCAGAGCATGGTGCATCTGGACCAGACAATGAATAACGGATGGAAACTGAACAAGGAGATCTTGGAAATAATGAGAAATTTTCTGACAGTCAGTGCAATCAACCCATGGAACAGAAGTTGCCTTCGGGAGCTTCATCATTGGAAGCTTTGAAGAAGAGACTGGAATCCCATCTGTCAGAATCGGTGTAGGGTCTCCTGCTTGGGCGGGGGTTGGAGTAGATGACCTACAAGGTCCCTTCCAACTCTGCTAATCCTAATCTGAATCTGCAGCTCTTGCGAAACGGAGAGAAGGTGGATGCAACGTGGCTCTTTGAGCCAAGAATTCGTATCCTAAGCGTTACGAGGATGCCTCTTTCACAAGGATTAACCTACCGTAAATCTCACCGTTGGAAGGGGGAATCTCATCTTTTTCTGGAAGATCCCAGCTGGGGAGTTGACTCAACGAATGAACGGTAGGTCCTTTAAATACCCAGGGAGTTGGCTGTTTTAGAGCTTTAAAGATGGTAACAAGCATTACGAAACAAACGAAGGTGAGGGAAACTAATCTTTTCCCTTCCTGGCCTTAAGGATTTGAAATAGCCTCATGCAGCAAACCACCAGGACGCCTGAAGAATATATAATGATCCTATTACTTCTTCCTGCAGCCCAGTGTTTATTTCCACCGAGAATGGCTTTCCGAGTACATGTAGTTCATCATACGCTACCTGAGATTTCAAGTAGTCCCCAATTTACAATGGGTCATTTAGGGAAAGTTACGATGGCATTGAAAGAAGTGACTTACGAGCATTTTTTCCACACTTACGACCGTTGCAGCATCCTTGTGGTCACGGGATCAAAATTCAGACGCTTGGCGATTCATATTTATGACGGTTGTGGTGTCCCGGGGGTCATGTGATCCCCCTTTGCAACCTTCTGACAAGCAAAGTCAATGGGGAAGCCGGGTTCATTTCACGATTGTGTTACTAACTTAACAAGTGCAGTGCTTCACTTAACAACTGGGGCAAGAAAAAATGGTAAAATAGAGCAAAACTCACTCAATGAATATGTCAAGTCAGTGGGTTGGCATTGATTCTCAATTGTCTTGAAACAAATCGTTCTGCAAAGCCCAGGGAAATAAAACGTAGTAAGAAAATAAGGGACGTGGTGGCTCAGCGGCTAGGACCGCTGACCTTGTCGATCAGAAAGGTTGATAGCTCGGTGGTTCGAATGCCTGGCGCTGCGTAATGGAGTGAGCTCCTGTTACTTGTCCCAGCTTCTGCCAACCTAGAAGTTCGAAAGCATGTAAAAATGCAAGTAGAAAAATAGGAACCACATTTGGTGGGAAGGGAACATCGTTCCGTGCGCCTTTGGTGTTCAATCATGCCAGCCATATGGCCATAGAGACGTCTTCAGAGAGCGCTGGCTCTTTGGCTTTGAAACAGAGATGAGCACCACCCCTTAGAGTCGAGAACGACTAGCACATATGTGCAAGGGGAACCTTTAACTTTAAGAAAATACATTATAGGGATGGAATTAAAGAAAGGAAATGCAATTATGTCCAGTTGATGTCCTTCAGGACCTGGTCTCACAAGATGTTTTTTAAAAAAAAGAAAGAATACCGAGAAAGGAACTTTGCCAGAATCCAGCAACTAAACCACAGCAGCTTCTAAGCTCTTCCAAATACATCCTCCACCCAACTCGCAAATGTATTTCCATTAGCAATGGGGTACAAGAGAAGTCAGAATTATGGAGGACTGCACAGATACATCAAGAGCCTCTTGCATCCATCAAGATCAATCAATGTGAAGACCAGGAAATTAGGACCAACTGTGCTTGACTGGAGACAGAGGGTGGTGATTTTCAAAGAGTAGTAAGGACTCTCAGGATTGCTAGCTTAATGCTCTTTGGAAGGGCTTGTTCTGATCAAGGCTTCCCAAGAGCATGAAGCAAACTCCTGGTCCCAACAAAACACCCTTTCATTAATTTCCTGTAAATTCTGCTCACATCTAGCAAAATCTTTCAAGGGAGGATTTACAAACACAGACCTTATCTGGCTTAGAGAGCTACCAGGCCAATATCTGCAAAACATGGCAAGGAGTCTCAGAGAGTCACGAACCAATTAAGCGAATTAATTGTCGCTTGCAAACTCCACTCCCCTTTTGCTCCTCTTTTATTTCCTCTGGGAGGGGCCATTCATCGTCCACCTGTGGCCTTGCTCCCAAGCCGACTCCTGTTCTTTAGCTCTTCCCTTCGTCTGGCAATTCCGCATGGGCACACTGGGAACAGGCTCCAGCTGTTCGTCTGCCTCACTGATGTCTGACTCTGAAGGCAGCTGATAACTAGCCTACGTCCCTGGCCCCCTCTCTGCCTCTGACACAGAGCCTTCATCAGAGTCTTCCCCAGACTCCAGGACTGCCCCATCTTCCTTCCCAACCTCCTCACTGCCCGAATCTGCTGCCAGCTCCACTGGCTGTTGGCGGGCCACAACAGGGGTTTTGTTAATTTCTGTTGTGAAGATGTCCTTCCTGTTGATTATGTGTCATCACATCAAGGTTGACTCTTGGCAGCCACAAAGATGGACCTTCTCCAGGAACCGATTCCTAAAATTCTGATCTGATCTACATCTGGATGATATTCTCTTGCTGACTAGGAATGCATATGAGCTAGAACTGGAGTTTATAACCCAGAAGATAAGCCTTACATTTTAATTGCAATTAAAGACAAACAAGAATGTTTGTTTGGGAGGCCTGGATAAATGTCCATGCACGATGCGACACCCTAATGTGGGTTGTTTGAGTTTGGCTAGTATGGTACATGAACTCAGGCCCAGTAATATTCCGCCACCATGCTATTTTAAGCTGATAGCAAGCAGGGAGTTGAATCTCAGTATATTTGTGGTATGTAGAGAAGGTGAAGGGAGATAAAACCAGAACTAATTATAACCAAGTGGATCATTTCACTAAAGAGACAAACGCAGATACCGGAGCAGAATGGCAAGTAGCTGTGAAACATTTTAATCAGCTGAAAGCAGCCAGCTTCAGCTTCTTCAAGGGAAGAATTTTAATCAATGCAGGATGCGCTTTTATTTCAACCAGTAGAAGGAAAAGAGATTTCGGCTAATGATGCAAAGTAATATATTCCAAAGAGCTCAGGGCACTGCAAAATTTCGAAACTTTAAGGTGACTTGAAAAGTAAGAGGCAAACAGAAACAGTGTGTTGTCCCAGGATTGGACTGAGGTTCATTTCAAGATTGGCCAACGGGGATTAGCAATAGCAATAGCAGTTAGACTTATATACCGCTTCATAGGGCTTTCAGCCCTCTCTAAGCGGTTTACAGAGTCAGCATATTGCCCCCAACAACAATCCGGGTCCTCATTTTACCCACCTCTGAAGGATGGAAGGCTGAGTCAACCCTGAGCCGGTGAGATTTGAACAGCCGAACTGCAGAACTGTAGTCAGCTGAAGTAGCCTGCAGTGCTGCATTTAACCACTGCGCCACCTTGGCTCAATATTGATGGATGGATGCATGGACTGTATTGAACTGAATTGATAGGTCCCCATTGCCAGGGATGTGGTGGCTCAGTGGCTAAGACGCTGAGCTTGTCGATCAGAAAGGTTGGCAGTTCAGCGGTTTAGATAGAGAAGAGAACCAACCTAGAACTAAGGAGAAATTTCCTGACAATGAGAACAATAAGGTAAAGATTCCCCTCGCACATATGTGCTAGTCGTTCCTGACTCTAGAGGGCAGTGCTCATCTCCGTTTCAAAGCCGAAGAGCCAGCGCTGTCCGAAGACGTCTTTGTGGTCATGTGGCCGGCATGACTAAACGCTGTTCCCTTCCCACCAAAGGTGGTTCCTATTTTTCTACTTGCATTTTTACGTGCTTTCGAACTGCTAGGTTGGCAGAAGCTGGGACAAGTAATAGGAGCTCACTCCGTTACGCGGCGCTAGGGATTCGAACCACCGAACTGCCGATCTTTCTGATCGACAAGCTCAGCGTCTTAGCGTCACTGTGTGCCTTATGAGAACAATAAACCAAAGGGGAAAAAAATTGCCTTCAGGATTTGTGGGTTCTCCAACAACTTTTAAAAAGAGATTGGACAGCCATTTGTCTGAAATGAGCTTCCTGCTTTAGCAGGGGTTTGAACTAGAAGACCCCCAAGCTTCCAATTCTGTTATTTTTATTGCCTTTCAATTGTCTGATGGAGGCATATGAATTCAATTCAGTCAATCAGTTCAATTCAGTCAATCAATCAATCAATCCATCCCCATTGGCCAATCAAGCTTTGAGGCTTCTGCTTGCTGACTGCCTTAGAAGAACTATTACATTAAACTAGCACCTCTTGGTGATATTTCCAAAGTTTTTGATTCCTTCCAAAGCTAATCTCTACAATTTTATTATTGGAGGTTTGTAAGTGAACTCTTAACCTTATTTTTACCCCAGCTAGTATCTTATTAATGTGCTGTGATATTTGTTTTAAAGCTGTGGGTGGCTCTAATTCCATTTTTGTTTGAACTGCAATTTTCTGCATTATTATTATTATTATTATTATTATTATTATTATTACCATTGTTAATAAAGTTTAGGCACTGTAGATCAAATGGGTTAGGTGTTGGTTTAATTACTGATTTCAGTCAATTACTGAACCTGTTAATCTACTTATGTTTATTAAGCTGGATTTCATTGTCCTGATTTTGGGGGTCAAATATATTCAAATAAATATTTAAATATGAAAGACATTTTTTAAAAAAAACATGCGCTATATGATGCACTAGAACCACCATAACATTGGCAAAACAGAATCCGGTAAATAGCAATTACACTGGCAGAATGCATCCATGAGGACTAACTGGCAGTCAGACTTCCAACTCTGATAATGTCACCGTTACCTCCTCCAAGGTAACTTTTCCACATACCTTTCTCACCATTCGATTTATTGAACCAGGAAGAGATTGGTTGGATAAAAAAACAAACAAACCCTGATCTAGTCATGCCTGTTCTGATGTTGGCTGATCTTGGTTCCAATGTGGGGGTGGGGGGAATATCAAGACGTGCGCGTGAATTGGATTAAAGCGAGGGAGAGGTGCACATAGACAGCCTCACTCTCTCTTCCCAGATTCCATCTCGCTCCAAGAGCAGGACAAGAGTCGAGGCAGTTGGAGATGGGCTGGGCGCAGTGCAGTGGTGGGTTTCAAATTTTTTTGGAACCTACTATGTGGGTGTGGCCTCCTTTGTGGGAGTGGCTTGCCAGCCATGTGACCTGGTGGGAGTGGCTTGCCGGCCATGTGTTTTCTTTCTTTCTTTCTTTCTTTCTTTCTTTCTTTCTTTCTTTCTTTCTTTCTTTCCTTTCCTTTCTTTCTTTCCTCTCTCTCTCTCCTTCTCTCTATATTTCCTCCTTTGTCTCTCTCCTTTTTTCTGTTTTAATCTCTCAATCCTTTTTTCTTTTCTTTTTTTTCTTTCTTTTCTTTCTTTCTTTATTCCTTCTTCCTCCTTTCTCTCTCTCTCTCTTTCCTATCTCTCTCTCTTTCTCTCTCTCTCTATCTCTCCCTCTCTGTTGGTGGGTGTGTGTAGCAGTGGTGGGTTTCAAAAATTTTTGGAACCTCTTCTGTAGGTGTGGCCTGCTTCCCGGGTCCACTGGTGGAACCTCTTCTAACCGGTTCGGTAGATTTGACGAACCGGTTCTACCGAATAGGTGCGAACTGGTAGGAACCAACCTCTGGCGCAGTGGTTGGCCAGGGCTCTTAGCGTACCCCATCCCTTGCAGAGACTGCCTTCATGACCATTGTCCTATTCTAGTAGGTTTCATCCGCTCAACCCATGCTCAGGGTAGACAAGTCCCTATCTTGCCGAAGGTCAATGACCCAATGGCTATTCTCAACCTGGTTGGGCCAGTCTATTAAAGCTGTTGCCTGGGTGTGGCCACTGCGCATGCTACAGCTACTAGGAGCCATAGGTGAGAGGTACATGGGGTGTTCAGGAAAGGGTAGCACCTCTGGTGTAGAGGCATGTTGTATCCTTTTAGGGCAGCTCATCCACCTTTGGTCCCCATCTGTCACTCAGCTCTCACAATGTTGGGTACTTTCAATTAAGGAGCCGAGGTAGCGCAGTGGTTAGAGTGCAGCACTGCAGGCTACTTCAGCTGACTGCAGTTCTGCAGTTCGGCTGTTCAAATCTTACCGGCTCAAGGTTGACTCAGCCTTCCATCCTTCCGAGGTGGGTAAAATGAGGACCTGGATTGTTGGGGGCAAGAGGCTGACTCTGTAAACTGCTTAGAAAGGGCTGAAAGCCCTATGAAGCGGTATATAAGTCTAACTGCTATTGCTATTGCTAATTTTACCTTCATTTTGGATCCCATTGCAGATTGATTATTGTAGGAATTCAACCTTGATTAAGATGAGCCTGATTGGCTTGAATCTTGATTCATGTCCCTACCATGCTATCTTCGAGATCCTTGGAGTCCCAGTTCAAGAAAACGATGCACACACAGAAAAAAAAGAACAACAACAACACACACACACATATACCCAATCTGCGTAGGTGAGGCCGTACATCTTTTTCCAATAGAACCATTGGTACTTGCTAAATTGGCGAGATGTTTCACAGCAGATTTGCTAAGATGTGAGCATTTTTTAGACAAGGATGTGTGTCCCTGAAACTCACTCGCATTTTTTTTTTTAAAAAGGGAAGGTGGGGGGGGGGGGAGGAAAGAAGAACCATATGGAAAGCAGATCTCGCTACTCAACTTGGTTTTCTGCTTTCCCCCCCTTTTCTCTTGTGCAGAACATTTGTCTCTTCCAAATCTGCTCTTCTCGCATGCAAACTATTTTAGATTTAAATCCAGCTTTGAGACTTTATAGCTGAGGAAGGCTCCCGCTGTGGCAAGGGAAGAGGACAGATGGCATGAGATATTACCGTAATTTTCCTGACAAAGCACTAAACGCAAAGTAGAGGAGTGGTTCCGGAGCCCATCTCTCCGTTGGCTCCACGGAAGGAAGTTTCACAGTCATCATCAAAAGGAACCTCTCAGTCTGCGTGGGGACTGATGGGGCAACGAGAAGGAATGAAAAAAGACGAGGTACCCAAAAGGAAAATTGTATTGGCTTCAAGCTTTCTTTTTAAATATTTTTTTTAAGAAAAGGCTGTTGGAAGAAATATCCTTCTGGGTTCCGTTCCAAGTGGAGGAAAAATACACAGGATTCATGGAAATTGCTTGGAAAGAAGGTTTATTTATTTATTTTATTATTGAAAAGTTTTAATAAATTTTACAAATATTTCCCCTTCCCCTTCCCTCCTTCCACCCTCCCTACCCTCCTTCCTTCCAACTTCCCAGAGCAAAATACAGGGTATAAACATTTAATAATCATACACTAACATAAGCTAACTAAGTATAGCTTCCTACATCCCTATTGTACTTTAACTCCCCTTTCATTAAGCTAAATTTAGATAAGCTATAACATTCCTTGTTCATTCATAAGCTAATTGAAATTTCTTAATCCAATATTTATTCTGAATGTAGTCAATCCATCTTCTCCATTCCAACTTGTATTTCTCATCTGAATGGTCCTTCAAATATGCTGAAATTTTGGCCATCTCTGCTAAGTTTACTACTTTTAACGTCCATTCTTGAATAGCAGGCAATTCTTCCTTCTTCCAGTACTGCGCCACCAACAATCTCATTATTAAGTTCAGAATCAAATTAGTCTCTATAACTGTACAATCTGTAATTATACCTAGCAAGAACAACTGAGGAGTGAACTTTATCCTCTTTTTAAGAATATTTTGAATAATCCACCATACTTTTATCCAAAATGCTTTAACCTTTTTACAAAGAAGGTTTATTGATGGTGAACAGGACCACTTGGTTTGAGGTCCTGGGGGAAAAAGGGGGATTGCATGCCTTGAAGATCTTGAAGAAAAAAAGGGAAGAGATACCGAGAGACCCTGAGTTTTATACCCTCTCTTGGGGCCCACCTTAGAGCTTCCTGTTCCTGTGCAAGAAATGTATCCCAATGGCTGTCAGACTCCCAGGGGGCGGGGCTCTTAGCTAACTGAAGGTTGTCCGTCTCCCAGGCTTGGTTGAGCTGTGGATGGTGATGATGTCATGAAAGGGCTTTGGGATTCCTATTATGGCTCTGCCCGAAGGAGGTAGATCTTTGTTATGTAGAATAGACTCGCTCAGGCCTTAATGTCCCATTGACAAAGGTGAGGGAGCTGAGTTTCTGTCTTTCTTTTAGGGGAAATATTCTGCCCTTTTTAATATTTCCTAAAATATCTCATTTTTCTAGGAGAGGGGTGGGTGCTGACTTCCCACAAGGCCCTTCCCAATTCAGGGTTAAAGAGTAGTAAATAATAGTAAATATTCCAATATTTGAGGGGCTGGCACAAGGAAGAGGGCACCAACCTGCTTTCCGAAGCACCAGAAGGCAAGACAAGAAGCAATGGATGGAAATCAATGAAGGAAAGAACCAACCTAGAACTAAGGAGAAATTTTATGACAGTGAGAACAATTAACCAGTGGAATGGCTTGCCACCAGAATTTGTGGACATTCCATCACTGGACATTTTAAAGAAGAGATCGGGCAGCCCTTTGTCTGAAATGGACTATAGGGTCTCCTGATTGAGTGCGGGTTGGACTAGAAGACCTCAAAGGTCCCTTACAACTCTGTTAGTATGTAAAAGAATATGTTATTAATCTGATTTATCCCCAGAAAGTACAACGAAGCAGGAACTGCAGCTAAAATGTGAATCTGGCATGTTGTCTGCCTCTAGTTAACTCTAGTTAACTGCCTCTAGAGCCGAGGTGGCGCAGTGGTTAGAGTGCAGTACTGCAGGCCACTTCAGCTGACTGCTATCTGCAGTTCGGCGGTTCAAATCTCACCGGCTCAAGGTTGACTCAGCCTTCCATCCTTCCGAGGTGGTTGAAATGAGGACCCAGACTGTGGGGGCGATATGCTGACTCTGTAAACCGCTTAGAGAGGGCTGAAAGCCCGATGAAGCGGTATATAAGTCTAACTGCTATTGCTATTGCTATAGTTAACGCCACTTAGATCAACCCTATAATACAAATCAAACTTGGAGAGGAACGTAGGAAATATTCGAGATGGGCAATCAGTCATTCCCAAAACCCCTTTCACTTCCTGTAGCAAGAGCAGAAGTTTCAGAAAGGAAGTAAAACGTTTCTTAGCTTCTTCCCTTGAAGATCATTGCTTTATTTATAACTAGTAGATAACCCGGCGTTGGCTGGGTATTTATAGACGTTGAAGCGTTTGTCTGACAGGGAGCCATTGAGAGGGGCCTTTCTTCCCCCTACTCCCACGCCCATCATCCCTGCCTTCTCCCCTCCCCCTCCCATGAGCTCCTCTTTCCCTCCCTGTCTACGATTGTGGCACTTTGCCCCAAATCCATCAGATGCTTCCCCATTGATCCACTGTAGGATTAACATCATGGCTGGCTTTCCAGAGGAAGCTGCGAAGGAACTGACATCACAAACAATTGCCGCTCTAGGACACCGCACTCGCTCTCCTTAACGGCCCAGGCATTCCAGAGTTATATTGGAAGACACAGATACACATACACGCACACCCCAGGGGTATCTTACCCTCCCCTCCCAGTATTTGTTTCCAGAGAGTAAGTCATCTGTGTACCAAGTTTGATTGAAATTGCTCGAGGCGCTCCAGAATTATGCTGGAATCATACATACATACATGTTCTGACCCCCTTCTCCATCCAGTAATGAATGCCAAGACAAGCTTAACTGGAATGTACTTTAATAGCAAGAAACCAAAACCTCAGTGGCTGAAAGCCAAGCATAACAAACAGATAAGGACCTTGGCAGCAACTCAGACAAACTCAGGCAGCAATAAACAAAGACAAGGCTTGGCAGCAATCCAGCCTGCCAAGCTCACAGTACTGTCCTCCGACATTAAATCCTGCGTTGACTTCTGCAAAGGGGCGTGTGCACAAGTAGCTTTTTATAGTCTGGAGAGGAGCCTAATGACCACCAGCTGAGCGCAATTACCTCTGGTAATTGTGTAATTGTTCCTGATGTCCAGTAGCTCTTCGAAGGCATGCATCCAGGAACAACTCACTACTGGCCTCCGGCTCACTCTCCCTTGTCTCTTCCCCACTGGTCCAAGGCTCAGGTGCCTCCTGGTGGCCAACCAGCCTCTCTGCACCCTGCTCGGAGTCGGAACCCTGTCCAGGGTCCTCCACATCCTCCAGAGCCGACTCAGAGGGCCCCTTGCTGTCAGAGTCTGGTGGCAGCTCCAACGGCTCCTGCTGGGCCACAACACATACATATATACATACATACATACATACATACATACATACATACAGCCTCTTTATAATAGTTTTTCCCCTCAACAAGTGTGCATAGATCAAATAGCATGAGGACTCAGTGTTCAAGTGTATCCTCTTAATACAGAAGATTCCAACATCTGTCCTTTCTACCAGAATTGAATAAACTCCTGAAACCTTGGGTCTTTAAATAGCTTTTCTGAGGTTGACCAAGAAATTGGCTTAGGTCTAAATGAGACGACAATGGTTTTTTTTTTTTTTTTTTGCTGTTTTTATATTTGTTATACGGTAGCTTACCTTTTGACGTTTATAGGGCTCGAGTGGAGGCTATGCTTAGAAAGGGAGATCAAAATGTATCTGCTAAACCTCCCATTGGCTTTAGGGATTTATCACCCATTCTAACCCTCCCCATCAATCTTCAGCCAAGCTGCTATCGGCCTTCAGCAGATTCTGGGGTTCAGCCAAGTGTTTTTTGTACTGAGTTGGAAGATATTAATTTGCTTGGAATCTGATGAAGCTTGGCTGAAGATTGGTTGCGTGGGGAGAGGATTAGGGAGAGGGAATAAGTGGCAGATCTTGGCTGATCTTAAGAAGGTAAGCAAGCTTTGATCTGGTTAGTACTTGAATGGGAGGCCATCAGAAAACCTCATGGTTCTAAGCTAGAGTGAGAATTTGGGGTGGGTCGTGCTTCCCAGAAGGCAGTGGCTAGACAGTTTCTGTTGCCAAGAAAACAACTTGTTGTTCTGAAGTTACAGGGATTGGTCTTCATTCAAAGGGGAGTTTACCTCATCAGTCTAAACTGAATTAAAAGGGAAGGCCATTGCTCCGTATTTAATGCCCCATATATATGTATGTAATGTGGTGACTTAGTGGCTGGGACGCTGAGCTTTGTCGATCAGAAAGGTCAGCAGTTTGGCGGTTCGAATCCCTAGTGCGGTATGACGGAGTGAGCTCCCGTTACTTGTCCCACCTTCTGCCCACCTAGCAGTTTTAAAGCATGTAAAAATGCAAGTAGAAAAACAGGAACCACCTTTGGTGGGAAGGGAACAGCATTCCGTGCGCCTTCGGGGTTGAGTCATGCAGGCCACATGACCACGGAGACGTCTTCGGACAGTGCTGACTCTTCGGCTTTGAAATGGAGATGAGCACTGCCGCCTAGAGTCTGGAATGACTAGCACATATGTGTGTGTATGGGGAAAGCTTTATGGATGGATGGGTTGGTGGGTGGGTGGGTGGGTGGGTGGATGCCTGCCTGGCTGTCTGGATGATTGGATAGATCATTGGATGGGTGGTTGGCTGCCTGCCTGCCTACCTGCCTGGATGATTGGATGGGTGCCTGCCTGCCTGCCTTTACCTTTATATATGCAACTGTTTAGAAAGCTTGAAGCAATGCCAAGGCTTTCTGAAGGTTCAGAGGCTATTTCGATATAAGAGGGAATCTCACTTCATTCGGAAGTCCAAAGAATTCCTCTCAAGCGGCTGCCCAGTTAGAGTTTCCATTTGAGCAAATTGGAGGCATTTACCCATCAATTTTGAACTAGATATGCTCCTCACAATAAGCCATACATACATACATACATACATACATACATACATACATACATACATACATATGTTTTCTGTGGTTTTCGTGGGTGTTAGTATGTGGGTCTTTGGTTATTCGGGTTTTCTCCCGCATAAAATTGGAAGTGTCTTGGCGACATTTCGACGAAGTCTCATTCATCATCTTCAGGCTTGTTTGCTCGGCTTGGTGCTTCCAGGAGCAATGTGAGATCTCGGCTGTTTCTTCCTTTTAACTGCCAGTGGGGGTTTGAGCTGATTGGGTGGGAGCTTGGCTGTGTTCTGATTGGGTGGAGGTGTGTTGTGATTGGGTGGGGGTTTGTTTTTCATGTAAGGAGAGGAGGGGTTTAAAGAGGCTAATAGTGCATTTGCAGTCTGGCTTCTGGTCCTTGGTCGTGCCTCCTCATCAGTGTGGGTTTTTGTCTGCTTTCTTTGTGGATGTTTGGTGGTGACATCCTGTGTGGCTATTGTGAGTGTGGGCCTGGTGTGAACACTTCCAATTTTACGCGGGAGAAAACCCGAATAACCAAAGACCTACACACACACACACACACACACATCTATCTATCTATCTATCTATCTATCTATCTATCTATCTATCTATCTATCTATCTATCTATCATCTATCTATCTATCTATCTATCTATCTATCTATCTATCTATCTATCTATCTATCTGTTATATTTGTGCTGATAAATAAATAAAGGGAGACTAGTATAGATCTATTTCAAGCTATTTAGCTCTCATCAGCTAGCCATACCCCTGCTGGGAATCGAACCTGTGCTCTATTGCCTCTTAGGCAGATGTGTTAACCACTGAGCTACAGAGCTCGACTCCTTATCAGCCAGGCCAGGGTGAAAGGTATATATTTAAAGTCGAAGGACAGAGAATGGAAGTAGTGATCTTCCTCCCATATTTGGGCATACCAGGGGTTGTGACTTTAAATATATATATCTATCTATATCTATATATGTATATGTATATGTATATGTGTATGTGTGTATTTGTGTGTGTTTGTGTGTGTTCCTGCATAATTATGGAACGCCTTGAGCAATTTCAACCAAACCTGGTACACAGACGATTTACCCTCTGAAAACAAATAGGAGGTGACCAGGCTGAGCCAGAGGGAGGGCTCAAACATGTCATCAGTCACGAGTCCCTGCACACCCACCAGGGACCTAAGGCCAGGCCACCTCTAATGCCTTCTTAATTCCTGCTCATTACCCTTGACCGTTAGCAACTCAGAGTCTCGTAGAGAGTTTGAGCTTCCAATAAATCTTCATATTCATTTGAACTGCTTGAATCTTCTGATTTTCCTGGAACTTGGCAGCTAGGTGGGCAGGAGCTGGAGCAAGAACGGGAGCTCACCCAGTCTCATGGTGCTCGGGTCTCGAACCCAGTTTGTCAGCTTTTCAGCTGAAAAGCTCAGCATCTTTAACCGCCGAGCCATCACACCCTCCATAATTGTGGTAAACTACAGACTGGTTAAACTGGGGAGCACGATGGACGGCCCATACGGAATCTCTTAAATTTTGTTTGCATAACATCTCAGCAAACTAAATTGGATCTGATACAATTGGAGTTGGAAACCGAAGATTTGGGTTCCTTTATGGCATTGATGATCTCATCAGGGCTGAATTACAGCCAAAGGAGAATTGAGACAGTGAACAAAAGCAGGTGAGATTTATCAGGTACATTACCACGTATTATTTACCCCAAGTGACATTTTAACAGCACCGGAAAAAATATGAAAAAGCTAATAGAGGATTTTCATAAAACCCATGTGCACATTTGGCCACACGCTGTTCCAAATACATAAATTCATGATTTGTCAATAGTAATGAGACGTGGAGTAGGGAGAACCCGCTGAGTTGCTTGCTTATTCCTGGAGAGAGAAGAATATACATGATTTAGGAGTTGTGAGCATTCCCCTCCAAATGTATTCTTCAAGCTGTTTTTTTCTTCTTTTTCTCTTCCTTGCTGGTTTGGTTCTGAAATGGGTATTTTGGATTTCAATCTTCAGGATAAGGGAGAGATTTGGAAAGTTATGTTCTGTCCATCTATACATGGATGCAGTCTGAGTTTTTCACCAGTTGGATATTTGAGAGTCCCCATTCTGCAAATGTCAGATATGACATCTCTCTCTCTCTCTCTCCCTCCCTCCGTTCCTCCCTCCATATCTATATCATCTATATCTATATCTATATCTATATCTATATCTATATCTATATCTATATCTATATCTATATCTATATCTATATCTATATCTATATCTATATCTATATCTATATCTATATCTATATCTATATCTATATCTATATCTATATCTATCTACATCTACATCTACATCATCTACATCTACATCTACATCCATCCATCCATCCATCCATCCATCCATCCATCCATCCATCCATCTATCTATCTTATCTATTTATCTATCTAATCTATATATCTATATATGTTGTATTTGTGCTGATAAATAAATAAAGGGAGACTATTATCAGCACAAATACAACACAAATGTAACAAAAAGGCAACAGTAAAAATATTGGGTTTCTGTCTGGATGGTCTCTTGTGACGAGCCGATGGACAGAGAATGGAAGTAGTGAACTTCCTTCCATATTTGGGCATACCGGGGGTTGTAACTCTAAATAGATATCTATATATCTATATATCTTCATAGGGCTTTCAGCCCTCTCTAAGAGGTTTACAGAGTCAGCATATTGCCCCCACACTCTGGGTCCTCACTTCACCCACTTCGGAAGGATGGAAGGCTGAGTCAACCCTGAGCCGGTGAGATTTGAACCGCCAAACTGCAGTTAGCAGTCAGCTGAAGTGGCTGCAGTACTGCACTCTAACCACTGCGCCACCTTGGCTCTTTTGTTCATGCATATCCCAGAAAATTTACCGTTGGTCCAGCTGTGGGCTGCTGGGAACTCACAGGGAGAACCTCTAGCTAAGATTCTGTGCAGTTCAGAGAACCCCCAAATCCCACTCCTGGCTGGCCCCGCCCACCCCACCCCTCCCAGGAGTCCCCATGCTGCCCATTTTGGATCCCGGTATGTGCAGGGCACACGCAGAGGCTTGAGGAGGGCAAAAAACGGGCCTACCGGAAGTTCAGGAAGTTCGGAAATGGGCCAGTTTCCAGACTCCAGAGGGCCTCTGAAGCCCGGGGAAGCTGTTTTTGCCCTCCTGGAGGCTCGAGAAAAGCCTCCAGAGCCCAGGAGGGGAAAAACGCCCCTCCCGCATTGGTGCAGGAGGCCAACTAGGCCACGCCCATATGGCCACGCCCACCCAGCAACCGCGCAGAGAACCCCTTGCTAAAATTTTTGAAGCCCGCCCCTGCATTGGCCTTATGATTGCAGCTAGAGGTGAGGCTTTGCGTCCTTTCTCTCCCTTCTGCCCAACCCATCCTATCAAAATTATCTTCCTAATAATTGCATTTACATTTGTCCAAGATCAACAAGGGCTTAATTCATAATTACATGTTTGCCTTGTTTACCGTAAAAGTACCCGAACACAATGCAGATAGAAGGATCTGTGTTCACAGATTAAAACTGAACTAGAAATGTGTATAATTAGGTTTACCAGCAAGTCTGAGTAGGCTTATAATTGCAGTCTTATATAATTCATGAATTCAAATATTGGACGCCCGATAAACGTAGAAAGATATAGATAATACCGGCAAGGCTAAACCCACTTAGATATCTCCTTTAAACTTTGGTTTTACGTACAAAACCTTGGGATCAATTTGACATTTTCATTTGGGCATTCGGAACAGCAGAGAGGAAATTTAATCAAATTTTCAACATTTGCCGGTCTTGACTTCAAAATATCTCAGAAGTTTGCATCCTGGAGGTATATAAAACAGTAAAGGTTTCCCGCGCACATATGTGCTAGTCATTCCTGACTCTAGGGGGCGGTGCTCATCTCCGTTTCAAAACCGAAGAGCCAGCGCTGGCCGAAGACATCTCCATGGTCATGTGGCCGGCATGACTAAAAGCCGAAGGTCCATGGAACACTGTTACTTTCCCACCAAAGGTGGTCCCTATTTTTCTACTTGCATCTTTATATCCTTTTGAACTGCTAAGTTGGCAGAAGCTGGGATAAGTAATGGGAGCTCACTTCGTTACACATCACTAGGGATTCGAACAGCCAATTTTTATGATCGACAAGCTCAGCATCTTAGCCACTGAGCCACCACGTCCCTGGATTCTGGAACAGACCTTTATCAACTTTAAGACCTGTGGACCAGCTCCCAGAATCCCCCACCTAGCTAGCTGGCTGGGGGATTCTGGGAGTTGAAGTCCACGGATCTTAAAGTTGTCAAAGTTGAACAACACAGCAATAGAAGATTATTTTTTTCAATCATTACCTGCATGAACAGATCAAAACAAGCAGACATTGTGTAAAAATGCAAATTTGCCAAGTGTTTATGTTCTGTTGCCATGTTTTGCTGCGATTCTATTTAAGCACATTAAAACCTACAGCACGCAAGTACAGGAGTGAATTCCCTTAAGGCAAGTCGATTTATCTCACTGGAAGTTTTTCGGCTGCGTCTTAACCGCTGTTAGAGGGGTGGGTTTTTTTTTCCCCTTGAGGTGGTTGGCTGTTCTTTGTTGCAATTAACCGGTGATTCATTTCTTTGGAGGGTCAGTATAAAAACAACCAACAGGGGAATCCCTCATTCAATCGTTGTCGGTCAAAAGGGGGCCACTGTTTGATTTTATATACAGATTGTCCCTGATTGATCACCACAACTGAGCCCAAAATTTATGTTGCTAGGTGAGAAATTTGTTAAGTGAGTTTTGTTCCATTTTATGAGTTTTCTTGCCACATTTGTTAAGTGAATCACTGGCCTATTTCTATTTATTTCTATTTCTTTTTGTTCTGTTCTGTTCTGTTCTGTTCTATTCTATTCTATTCTATTCTATTCTACTCTACTCTACTCTACTCTACTCTACTCTACTCTACTCTACTCTACTCTACTCTACTCTACTCTACTCCATTCCTTCTATTCTATTCCATTCCATTCTACTCCACTCCATTCCTTCCTTTCCACTCCGCTCCACTCCACTCCATTCCTTCTATTCCATTCCCTTCCATTCCTTCCCTTCCACTCCACTCCATTCCTTCTATTCCATTCCTTCCCTTCCACTCCACTCCATTCCTTCTATTCCATTCCATTCCTTCCCTTCCACTCCACTCCCACTCCATTCCTTCTATTCCATTCCATTCCTTCTCTTCTCTTCTCTTCTCTTCTCTTCTCTTCTCTTCTCTTCTCTTCCCTTCCCTTCCCTTCCCTTCCCTTCCCTTCCCTTCCTTCTCTTCTCTTCTCTTCTCTTCTCTTCTCTTCTCTTCCCTTCCCTTCCCTTCCCTTCCCTTCCCTTCCCTTCCCTTCTCTTCTCTTCCCTTCCCTTCCCTTCCTTCCATTCCATTCCATTCCATTCCATTCTATTCTATTCTTCTCCTCTCCTCCACTCTTCTCTGCTCTATTATTTTATTCATTAATTAAAAAAAACAATCATTGCTAGACCTAGAGATGGGGATATTGACTCACTGATCATTGTATTCCTTCTCTTATGGTCATAGTGCTGGCAAACTCTGCCCTGGAGTTCGATCCTGACCTGCTCAAGGTTAACTCAGCCTTCCATCCTTCCAAGGTCGGCAAAACGAGGACCCAGGTTGGGTGCAACATACAAACAATGCTTCTACATTGTAAATCACCTGGAGAATGCTGTAAAGCACCAATGGGACGGCATATAAGCCTAAATGCTATTGCTATTCTCTTTTGCTAGCTTTCATTGACTTGGGGTGGTTGAAATCAACCCCCTGCGTGAACCCCCTCCTCAATTTGTGTTGACGGCTTACAATACAGTGTCCTGCCTGACCTTTAAATGCACCCCAGTCCAGTGTGCAAATGTGCCTCTTAGTGTTATTTATTTATTTATTTATTTATTTATTTATTTATTTATTTATTTATTTATTTATTTATTTATTTATTTGACTTATATACCACTTCATAGGGCTTTCAGCCCTCTCTAAGCGGTTTACAATTTTTTTTTTTTAGCAAATTGAGTCAGCAACTTGCCCCCACAGTCCGGGTCCTCATTTCACCCACCTCGGAAGGATGGAAGGCTGAGTCGACCTTGAGCCGGTGAGATTTGAACCGCTGAACTGCAGATCACAGTCAGCCAAAGTGGCCTGCGGTACTGCACCCTAACCACTGCGCCACCTCGGCTCTTATCACACGGACCTAGAATTGAGCAGACTTTGTGATCTACCCTTAACAAGTCATGGGGGGCTATCATCCTTCCGAGGTGGGTAAAATGAGGACCCAGACTGTGGGGGCAATATGCTGACTCTGTAAACCGCTTAGAGAGGGCTGAAAGCCCTATGAAGCGGTATATAAGTCTAACTGCTATTGCTATTGCTATCACTCTTCCTGTTCACCCCCAATACCTCTTCCTTAAGGTCAGGAGTTGTTGATTGGACCATGTATGTCAAAATGTATCGACATGGCAGAAGAGCAGCATGGAAATATATTAGGACCAAATCTGCTAAAATGTGTACCTGAGTTGTTGAACGATGCTGACTTGATGTAGCTGAGGTTTTATTTTATTTTCTCTGCTTTTGAAACCTGGCAATGTTTTTTCTCTCCCCTCTCCCAAGAGTTTCTGGTATGCTAGACAAGAGAGTCAGCAGAATCAGTGCCAAGTTTGTTAAGTCTACCTACATTTGACAGCGTTGAATGGTGTCTCGCTATTTCAAGCTGTCCTTATCATTTGTATATGTCAACACTGTTTTGCCTCATACGCTGTGTTTTTTCACTTGGCTTCAGGGGACAAAGTGTATATGTATTTGTGTGTGTGTGTGTGTGTGTGTATGTGTGTATATTGAGAGAGAGACACACAAACACACACAGACAGAGAGAGAGGGAGGGAGGAAGGGAGGGAGAGAGAGAGACGGGGATAAAGGATAGGTAGGGTCTGGTGAATGTCAAAACCACCGTCCTAGATGAAACCCAGAGCATCTGGGACTACATCAGTAAAACATCAGTAAAACAGCAACCAAAAATGAGCTGTTATAAGGTCTCCCTTGGATGACTCTTAGATTCTTCCTCGGAGGTCGCCTCAAGGGAGGATGAGCTCATTCCTGGCACATCAGTAACTGGGTTAATTAATGACTGGTTGAAAAAGTTTAATGGGAGGCTTCAGCTAGGGATAGCTTGTATTGGCGCATTGACCAATGAAGAGAAAGGGGAGCTACCTTCCATGGTGGATCCGAGAGCACGCAGGGCAGAGAAAAGACAAGAGCAATGGAGATCTGCCTGGTTACTTGGTAGAAGGCCCTGCCCGTCTTGATAGGCTGCACCTGAAAGCTATTTATCACAGCAGGCAGAGGGAGGTGTTGCTGGGAACAACGTGTTTGGTTTCTGGCTGTGTGCGCTTGTTCCTTGTGTTTTCTGCTTGACTTTGGAGACTCTGAACTTCTCTTGCCAAGGAAGCTCTTGTGGGTGTATTTCAGTTTGGCCTGGTGGATTAAGTTTGCTTGGTGGATTTATTTGTTGGAGTGACTTTTCATTGTTTTATGGACTATTGGCCATTGCCTTGTGGGCTAACCTTGACTTGCTTGTGGCTGGATTTATTTGGGACAGTTCTGAGGTGGGGTGAAGGGAATTGCTGGGGAACATCAATAAACTCTCTAAACCACCCTTATGTGTGTGTGTGGGTCAGTGAATGGGGCAGGACAGCTGCTGAAAGAGTGCCCGAGGCAGCAGCACAGTGGTGGGTTTCAAAAATTGTTCAAACCTACTCTATGGGTGTGGCCTCCTTTGTGGGAGTGGCTTGCTGCCCATGTGACCGGATGGGAGTGGCTTGCCGCCCATCTGACCAGATATGAAGATGCCGACGACACTTGTCAGAACCCCCTTAAATTACCTCTCACACAGCACTGGCATGCATAAGAATATGATGTAAACTTGTTTTTTAAAAGGCATCTTTGGTTTGCGTTAAAGCAACTTCAACACACGCAATGTTCTGATTGCACCACAAACGCAGGAGTCATCCTTACCTTTCACAGAGGCCCTGAGTTTTATAAATAGGAGCATGATAGTGTAGAATAATCATATCCAAGGACCAGTGGTGGGTTTCAAAAAATTTTGGAACCTCTTCTGTAGGTGTGGCCTGCTTTCCGGGTCCACTGGTGGAACCTCTTCTAACCGGTTTGGTAGATTTGACAAACCGGTTCTACCGAATAGGTGCGAACTGGTAGGAACCCACCTCTGCAGCAGCAGGTATAAGCAGAAGATCAAGCAGAGCATCTTTTGGCAAGACAAAACCCTGCATGGGACGTACATCCACAAATAGCTAAGGTGGTACACCCTGGGAAACCCTACCATTGAGTCGAACGGGCTGGATTAAAGACCCGCACTATATACTGGTCATAGTAGCATAACAACAGGCACTAAGCACCAGCTCCAGACAATAGCAATAGCACTTAGATTTATATACTGCTTTACAGTGCTTTACAGCCCTCTCTAAGTGGTTTACAGAGTCAGCCTATTGCCCCCCAAACAATCTGGGTCCTCATTTTACTGACCTCGGAAGGATGGAAGGCTGAGTCAACCTTGAAGTAGGGTTCTTCCTCACTAGACAGGATCCAAGGTACAAACTATGCAGAGATGCCTCAGAGACAGTCTAACACATAGTGGCAAGCTGTGAGATGCAGGCAGGAACAACGTACGTTGAATAGCACCACCGGGTAGCTGGCATGGTGTACAGAATTGTACCCAACACACAATGTATTGGAGTACCCACCCCAGTCCAGAGAAGAGAATAACAGCGCTGGAAGGGACTTTGGAGGTCTTCTATCCAACCTCCTGCTCAAGCAGGAATAGCAATAGCAATAGCAATAGCAGTTAGACTTATATACCGCTTCATAGGGCTTTCAGCCCTCTCTAAGCGGTTTACAGAGTCAGCATATCGCCTCCACAGTTTGGGTCCTCATTTCACCCACCTCGGAAGGATGGAAGGCTGAGTCAACCTTGAGCCGGTGAGATTAGAACTGCTGAACTGCAGATAACAGTCAGCTGAAGTGGCCTGCAGTACTGCACCCTAATCACTGCGCCACCTCGGCTCTATTGTATAGGAAACCCTATACAATTCCAGACAAATGGTTGTCCAATCTCCTCCTAAAAACCTCCTGGGTTGGATCACTCATAATTTCTGGAGGCAAGTTGTTCCACTGATTAATTGTTCTCACTGTCGGGGAATTTCTCCTTAGGTCCAGATTGCTTCTCTCCTTGATGGGTTTCCATGCTGTGCTTCCTGTCCTGCCTTCAGGTGCTTTGGAGAATAGCTTGGCTCCCTCTTCTTTGTGGCAGCTCCTCGAGTATTGGAATACTGCTATTGTGTCACACGTGGTCCATCTTTCAATTAGCCTAGCCCTACTCAATTCCTGCAACCTCTCTCCCTATGTTTTAGCGTACAATTCCCTATACTGGTGCTGGTCGCTACCTATAAAGCCCTACATGGCAACGGACCTGGGTACCTGAGAGACCGCCTCCTACCGATTACCTCCCCCAGACCGATCAGATCTCACAGGTTAGGTCTCCTCCGGATTCCTTCCGCCAGCCAATGTCGGCTGGCGACTCCCCGGGGGAGAGCCTTCTCTGTTGCAGCTCCAGCCCTCTGGAATGACCTCCCCGTGGAGATCCGGACCCTTACTACCCTCCCGGCCTTCCGCAAAGCCACCAAGTCCTGGCTGCTCCAGCAGGCCGGGGGGCTTGTGAAACATCCAGCCCCACGGAAACTGTGAATGTTGTGTTTTTTTTAAAAAGTGTTGTCTTTGTCTAGTTATTTTCCCTTCCCTTGTCTATTGTGAGCCACCCGGAGTCCTTCGGGAGTGGGCGGCATACAAGACAAATAAATACAAATACAAATAATACAAATATACATCTTTGTTGCTCTTTTCTGCACTAGAAGGTCGTGGAGAATAACAACTAAGGTCCTGTGTGGCTTCCCGATCCAGAAGGACATCCCAATCGAGACAAATCCCTTCTTCACCTTTCAAAGAAACAAATCATTGCAGTTTCTGCTCTAGAAAAATTATACTGAAATCCCAAAACTGTCCTGCTAAATTGGAAGACAGGATTTTTTCCCCAGAATTTACACATTCCTTAGGAATAAATGGAAGAAAACTTACAGGCTCCCTACGGGGAGATGCAAAATAATTTCAGGCCTCGCTTAAGAGGTTATACATGTTTTCACGTATTGTGGGGTGTTAGTGACTATTCTTTAAACGGCTGTCGCATTCCCCACCCTCTCATTTTTGTTGTTGTTATTATTTTTTTGGTGTATTTCATTTTACGGCTGGTTGGCTTGCGAGAAGAATGATGCAGTTTTCTTTATCCTTTTGCAGCCCGAAAGGTCTTTTTCTACTTCATTAAAAATGAATTGATCACCCAGCGCCTTGTTTCCCTCCTTTTGATATTCAGATACCACTGTTTACCCCACAACAAAATAGGTGGGTGGAGGAGGGGGGAAAACCCTCCCGCATTTGCGTTCCTAAAAATTTGCAGCTCACGCATGACAGCCTAGCTTCTTACTATTCATAACTTGGCTCGCATATTTTTTTTATTAGCCTTGTTATTACAATAGAAAATTGTTGGAGTGAAAAGGATGGCGGAATTTGCAGCAGAAGCTATCACATTTTTTTTAAACCTGGATATTATTTGTTTTCTTTCATTTGTCTAGTTGTGGCAAGAGGTCTTGTGGCATGGAAGTAAAATCACAAAAAAGAAGGTTTTAGAGAAATTGGTTGTGTGGTTTCTTAAAACGTTTTCTTCCACTCCGAAAGGGAGTTCAGTTTCTCTTCCTTATTTCTAGGATGCTTTAGGATTTCTTACCATAAAAGATGTTAATCGGGCAGGCAAAATCTCATCAATTATGCTAATTAGTAGGTTAAATTATCATAAATTATGCTAACAAGATAGGCAGGTTATAAGACCATATTATATGTTTGAAAATTCCTGTTCACTGGCTGGCTAAATTCAGCTGATTTATTATAAAGTAGGTTATACTTTTTGATTATATTCATTAGGCTGATGATTTATTACACAGTATGCTAATTAGTTAGGTGAATTACAAACGGGGGGGGGGAATTAATCAATTGTTGATGTCCTTTTCTTAACTATTCTGACACTGTCAATTCAGTTTGGGATGTTTGAATATCAATTCTCCTGTGGCTAATGATCCCAAAAGAATAAAGAAAAATTCCTTTGTGCTATTGTACCTTAGAATCCAATGACAGTAATGTCTGCTTTGGTTTTAGAATAACAAACTGGAATTAGTTAAGTCTCTTTATAAATAGGACGGATTAAAAAAATACATATATAAATAAAGGTAAAGGTTTCCCTCGCACACATGTGCTAGTCGTTCCCAGCTCTGGTAGGCAGTGCTCATCTCTGTTTCAAAGCTGAAGAGCCAGCGCTGTCCAAAGACGTCTCCGTGGTCATGTGGCTGGCATGACTCAATGCTGAAGGCGCATGGAACGCTGTTACCTTCCCATCAAAGGTGGTTTCTATTTTTCCACTTGCATTTTTACATGCTTTTGAACTGCTAGGTTGGCAGAAGCCGGGACAAGTAACGGGAGCTCACTTTGCTACGTGGCGCTAGGGATTCGAATCGCCAAACTGCTGACCTTTCTGATCGACAAGCTCAGTGTCTTAGCCACTGAGCCACCGCATCCCAAGCATAGGATGGATTAAAAAAAAAACATGTACAAATACAGGAGGAAAAATAAAGGTGCTATCATCTGCCCTTCGTAGTGTGACACTACTTTTAAATTTTCTTTCAGGGGGAAAAGGAGAATGTAACGGCAGAGGAGAGCAAGAATTAGACCAAGGAAAAAAAAAACGGTGAGGAAGAAAGAAAGATCTCAGCAAGTTGAGTTAGTTTAATCCTGGCTTGGTCTTTGAAAGGAAGCCGTATCAGGCCTAATGAGTACTTGGATGAAAGACGCCTACCTGGGGAATATCAGAGCTGTAGGCTAGACTGTAACACTATGGATATCAAAGTTGGACTTTGAAGAAACAGAACAGAAAAAAGTATGCTTTTGAACTTTTCAGTCGTGGGAAGGCTCCCGAGAACACTAGGAAAAACAAACAAATGGATCATAGAACAAATCAGTTCAGCGTTCTCACTGGAGGCACCAAAGGACCAGGTTTAAATTATTTTGTTTTGGACACGTTATGCAAAAGACCAACTCCCTGGAGAAGTCCAAAATGCTGGGAGGGATGGAAAGAAAGAGGAAGAGAATGACCAGCAGCAAGGTTGGAGGACCTCAATTGCAGAGTCAATTGCGGGGTGCGGGGTGGGGGTGGGGGAACGCTGTTGGATAATCTTAAGGGCCAGGATGGGGATAGATCATTCTAGAGAAGGTAGGTCCATCTGGTGGTTAAGAGTTCACCTACTTAATTGCACATAATTAGGCTAGATTGGAGTTTCCAAAAACATCCCAGAAGAAGGTGATAGATTGGCAAATGATTTCTGCATCATTCCCAAGAAATGATGTGAAATGGAGATCCCTCCTCCCTCCCTCCCTTCCCTCTCTCTCTTTCTTTCTTTCTTTCTTTCTTTCTTTCTTTCTTTCTTTCTTTCTTTCTTTCTTTCTTTCTTTCTTTCTCTCTCTCTCCCTCCCTCTCTGCCTTCCACCCCCACTCTCCTTCCTCTATTTTCTTTCCTCCCTTCCTTCTTCTTTCCTCCCTCCCTCCTTCTGTCCTTCTGTTCCTCCCCATCTCTATTCTCCTTCCTTCTTCCTTCCTTCTTCTTTCCTTCTTCTTTCCTCCCTCCATCTGTCATTCTGTTCCTCCCCACCGATATTCTCCTTCCTTCTTTCCTTCCTTCCTTCCTTCCTTCCTTCCTTCCTTCTGCTTTCCTCCCTCCCTCCCTCTGTCCTTCCGTTCCTCCCCACCTCTATTCTCCTTCCTTCCTTCCTTCCTTCCTTCCTTCCTTCCTTCTGCTTTCCTCCCTCCCTCCCTCCCTCTGTCCTTCCATTCCTCCCTACTTCTATTCTCCCTCCCTTCTTTCCTCTCTCCCTCCATCATTCTGTTCCTCCCCACCTCTATTCCCATCCATCCCTCCCTCCCTCCCTCCCTCTCTCCCTCCTTCCCTCTCTTGCACCCCTCCTGCATGCAATAAGCCAACCCAGAATCCTGAATCGGAAAGAATTAAGACCATGAATCCAGTTTACCATTGTTGGCTGAGAGCGTTATAAGTCTACACAAGGTGATTATTGCTGTGTTATAAAAAAGAGGAGGCGGTTCTAAATTATGTATCGCCTTCGGTCACCAGCCAATCAGGTATTCCTGGCAAACGCTCTCTCTAGCCAAAGGTGGGAATGCAGAGCGAATGATACCCAGAGTAAAAAATAAATAAATGACAGGGCTTGTCTGGCTTCACGGTTTCTACGTGCCCAATGGTCTATTTTGCTGAACAGGCTGTGAATCATGTTGGTAGGTTAGATGGCTAATGAAACATATGCCAGAGAAGGTCACAATGGCCAATGTTTTGATTCATAATAAAATAAAATGGATTGCAATCCGGAGAGATTGTGTGGGCCTGCCGTTGTATCCATCCTTGGCATGAACCTATCTTCCTGAACGTACTTGCTAAGGTTAACCTGAACTGCGCCTTGCTCCAAGCAGGTGATAATATCTTAGTAATAGGACATTAATACTGGCTGTTCGGCCATTGGGTACTCTGTCTTCCAGCAAAACTGTAAAGCGAGGTGGTTTCTGTTTGATTTGAGAAACTGCCTGAGCCTAGCAGATAGCTATCAGCTTAAATCCATTAACAAGCTCCTCGCCTTTAACATTTTAACGGATTTACAGGATGGCTGTGTTTCTTCCACCCAAGGTGATTAAAAAAAAAAAAAGAAAGAAATCCTCCAGCAACAGTGTGACCAAGGTGGAGAAATGCCTGATGTAAGCTAATTCTTATAGTCTCCCAGAACTTAGACCAACCAATTTGTTAATTTACCTCTATGTGAGGTATTGAATCGAGGGTGGTGAAGGTTTCGGGGAGGGGTCAGTTTGCCTGGGGAGTCTCCAAGATTTCTCCTGGCTCATGTCAACAGCTTGAGCTGTTTTCTTTATTTTGCTATTGTCTTCTTCATCAGTAGTAAAAAAAAAAGGCTCTCTCCATGGACCTACAATATCCAAAAATAAAAGAACTTCACATCCTGGATGGATTCCTTGAAAATTTTTGGGACTATCCTGTGGGATTGACCCATAATCATAATGTGATTATATAGTTACTAGTTGGTTACCCGTGCTTCGCGATAAAACTATGTGATCAGGCAATGAGGAGAAATTTGGTTCACAATCCATTGGCTCAGTGGGGATTGGTGACTGAAACACATAAGGGGATATTGCTCCCACTGCCTTGAGCCTAGGAACAGTTCCATAGGTGGAAGACGTACACATTTTGGCGAAGTACCGACATTTAGTACTGTAAGGAGCCCCAACCCCTCCTGAGCGAAGGAGTGAAAGGCCTGCCAGTTTGATCTGAGGTAACGGAATGTGAGGCAACTGGCAGTTGGAATAGAATTCTCTTCAGATGGGGAGGGGAAGTAGAACTCCTTAGCACATGAGCGTGTTAATTACTGTATAAGAAATACTAATTATCTGATGGTCATTTTGAAAAATGCTTTCTTAGCGAGCACCTAAAAACCAAGAAGAATGTAGGTGCCAAATTTAAAGTTTGTAGGCTTTACGGTTCTGGAGATTTTGTGATGAATGAGTGGTATTTGACTTTTATATATAGATTGTTTATCTCTGTAGTGCTTGACAGAGTTTTAAATCTTCCTTCCTTCTTCCTTCCTTCCTTCCTTCCTTCCTTCCTTCCTTATTTCCTTATTTCCTTCCTTCCTGCCTGCCTGCCTGTTTGCCTTCCTTGCTTCCTCCCTCCCTCCCTCCCTCCCTCCCTCCCTCCCTTCCTTCCTTCCTCCCTCCCCCTACACCTCCTTTGCTGATTGTGTCCCTAGTATGTCTGTCAAAACCCTCCACCAAACCCTTTGTAAATCCCGATTATACTGCAGGACTCCACACAAGCCATCTCCCCATGTTCTGATGAATTATGTGGCCTATTAATTGGAAAGCTATTTGTTAGCTTCTGCAGACTTTTCCTGCCTTTGCTGGAGACAATGATCCTGCTGTAATTCATTTCATGCGTGGAGCAACTGGAGAGACATTTTCTCTCCCCCCTCATTTTTTTTTATGAGCTCAGTTCATTTCATTTTGGGGGAAAAAATTCATGTGACTAAAGAGGCATCAAATTATTTTGATTTAGAGACAAGCTGGCAATGTATCCTTGGCTCTACTTTATCAAACACCTTGGGACTTCAGATTTCATACTTAAAAATGAACAATCATAGCAGAGATCAGAGTCAAGGACACTGTAGCTGTGAAAGGATGCAGAGATAGAATTTGGATTTCTTCTGCTCATATATTTGCTATTAGAACTAAATTGGTCATGTTAAAATGACACGCAGAAGCTTCTTGGGCATAATACGCTATGAGAACAGATTAATGGGAAGTATAATACAGGTTTGTAAACACTGAGTTTAGGGACGCGATGGCTCAGTGACTAAGACGCTGACCTTGTCAATCAGAAAGATTGGCAGTTTGGAGGTTTGAATCCCCAGCGCCGCGTAACGGAGTGAGCTCCTGTTACTTGTTCCAGCTTGTGCCAACCTAGCAGTTTGAAAGGATGTAAAAATGTAAGTAGAAAAATAGAGACCACCTTTGGTGGGAAGGTAACAGCGTTCCATGCGCCTTTGGTGTTTAGTCATGCCGACCACATGACCCAATAGACGTCTTCAGACAGCGCTGGCTCTTCAGCTTTGAAACGGAGATGAGCACCGCCCCCTAGAGTCAGGAACAACTATGTGCGAGGGGAATCTTTACCTTTTCCTAAACACTGAGTTTAGAGGATGCAGGCATTGCCAACATTGGTTTGGCAGTTACCAGAATCCTTCTGATTGAGTAAAACTCCAAAATTGTGATTCTTCTATTGCATTTTGACAACTTGAGGTAGTTCTAAGCAATAGCAATAGCCCTTAGACTTATATACCGCGTCATGGTGCTTTACAGCCCTCTCTGAACGGTTCACAGAGTCAGCATATTGCCCATAGTAAACCAGGTCCTAATTTTACCTATCTTGGAAGGATGAAAGGCTGAGTCTGTCTTGAGCCGATCAGGACCAAAGGAATCGAATTATCTATCGAATTGAATGTGAGCAGAATTAGCCTGCAATACTGCATTGTAACCACTGCGCCACCTGGGGCAAAATGGATACTTTAAATCTTTCGGCTAATGAAGGATCCATTTCATCCCTAACAAGTCTTCTCCCAAACTGACTTGGATCTCATCCATTTTGATGAGTAGCTTGTCAACACCTCCTGCATTTGGAAATTGTGCAGCCCATCTGAGGTCCCCCTATCTATCTATCTATCTATCTATCTATCTATCTATCTATCTATCTATCTATCTATCTATCTATCTATCTATCTTCCTTCCTTCCTTCCTTCCTTCCTTCCTTCCTTCCTTCCTTCCTTCCTTCCTTCCTCCCACAAGCACTGTGAAGTGGTATATAAGTGTAAGTCTTACTGCTATTGGTATTCATTGCCAAGTGCCAAGTCTTCCTTTAAGAGAATTGAGTACCCAGGAACAAAGGGATGTGCCATTTGTCTCCCTTTCATGGCTCTGGTTGGCAATTTGCATGCATGGCTTTGCCTTGTTATAGAACCCATTGTATTTGCCTACACAGATCTGATCACAGATGCCACACATAATTTATCGAATGGGCAGGACTCCTGCACATTTTTCCATGATTAATGAGCAAACGTTAACACAACCCTCACCAGCCCTTAAGAGTGCTGCCAGGTTGATAATTGAAGATTAACTGTCCGTTATTCTAGGATTCAGTTAGTGAATGGATAGCTGAGGACCTCCATCAATGAGCAACCGCTTGGAATTCCACCATGGAGGAAGCATTTCTCACCTCTGAAGATGGAGGGTTCTGAAGGTTGCAGTAGTGTCCCAAACTGTAATTTCTGCTTCTCAGTTTCCACATTCTAGAGATTAAAGAATGATAATAGAATAGAATAGAATAGAATAGAATAGAATTCATTATTGGCCAAGTGTGATTGGACACACCAGGAATTTGTCTTTGGTTTATATACTCTCAGTGTACATAAAGAAAAATAAAATACATTCATCAAGAATCATAAGATGCAACACTTAGTGATAGTCATAGGTTACAATCAAAGGAACTAGGAAACGAATAAAACAATATACATTTTAAAGATACAAGCAACATGGTTATAGTCATAAGTGAAAATAGATAGGTACTACTGTAGGTAAGAGATAGGTACTAGGAAGGAAGAGAAGAATAATAGTAATGCAGTCTTAGTAGATAATTTGACAGTTTTGTGGGAATTATTTGTTTAGCAGAGTGATGGCGTTTGGGAAAAAACTGTCCTTGTGCCTAGTTGTTCTGATGTGCAGTGCCCTATAGCCTTGTTTTGAGGGTGATTTGTATGATTTGACTGCTTATTAGTAACCTATGACTATCACTAAGTGTTGTACCTTATGATTGTTGATGAATGTATTCTATTCTATTTTTCTTTTATGTGGACTGAGAGCATCTGCGCCAAAGACAAATTCCTTGTGTGGCCAATCACACTTGGCCAATAAAGAATTCTATTCTATTCTATTCTATTCTATTCTATTCTATTCTATTCTATTCTATTCTATTCTATTCTATTTAATACAATTCTAATTCTATTCTATTTAATACAATTCTAATATATTTTATTATATTCTATATTTTATTCTATTCTCTATATTCTATATTCTGTGATCTATATTCTATTCTATTCTATTCTATTCTATTCTATTCTATTCTATTCTATTCTATTCTATTCCATTCCATTCCATTCCATTCCAGTGGATTAGGATGGGGAAACTTTGCTTTCTCCTTTTCTGATTTGAATGTACAGTTCATCCAAAGAAGCAGGCACGCATCCAAGATCGATAGAAGGAAGTCCAAATTCAAAGTTCAATGAAGATTTAACCTTTGGAAAGTCATCCTTCAGGATTTAGGGATGTCCACCAATCTGCACACTTTTAAAATGAGTTTGGTCAAATTGATGGAGAATAAAGCCATCGAGATTATGAAACATAAGCATCACGATACTGTTGGGGTTTGTGCTGATATCTGAGGGGAAGGTGACTGGCGTGTGGGCAGATATTAGAGCAACTTTTGATCTAACACAACAATGTTCTTTTAATGTTCTAAGATGCCTTTGTGCTAAAATTACACCCAGATCTTTAAATTTTGATCCTTCTGTAGCCAATATGATCCACCCACATTCAGGAGAACAGGTACAGATTTAAGGAACAGCAAGGCTTTCTGAAACTACAGAATATAGTATCAAAATTTGGAGATGGATGGGTGACTGATTCTCACCCCAGACCAGAGAGATGCAGAGTTTTGAAGTGAAGGACAGGGACTAAGAGAATATTTGTTTGCCTATTGAGATGAACTATTACTATGGATATAGGTTCCTAAAAGGAAATCTAGATTTTTAAAATTGTAGGTCTCCTTTCTGTATAGGTAGTCCTACACTGTAACCATCAGAAATATGAGCCAGTTATAAGGCATCTGAATTTTGACCATGTTACTCTGGGGATGCTACAATGGTCATGTGAAAAAGTCTATCTCTATCTATCAATCTATCTATCTTTAATATCTATAAATCCATTTTGTCTCTCCATCCACATATCTACTTACCTATTTATATCTCTTTCTCTGTATCTCTCTCTCTCTAATCTATACATCTATCATTCTCTCTCCATCTCTCTCTCTCTCTCTCTCTATCCATCCATCCATCCATCCATCCTCTATCTATCTATCTATCTATCTATCTATCTATCTATCTATCTATCTATCTATCTATCTATCTATTATCTCTCTATCTATCATCTCGCTCTTTCTCTCATCTATCTATTATCTATCATCTATCATCTACCTACCATCTACTATCTATCTATCTATCTATCTATCTATCTATCTATCTATCTATCATCTATCTATCTATCTATCTATCTATCTATCTATCTATCTATCTATCTATTATCTCTCTATCTATCATCTCTCTCTTTCTCTCATCTATCTATTATCTATCATCTATCATCTACCAACCATCTACTATCTATCTATCTATCTATCTATCTATCTATCTATCTATCTATCTATCTATCTATCATCTATCTATCTATCTATCTATCTATCTACCTACCTACATCTATCTATCTATCTATCTATCTATCTATCTATCTATCTATCTATCTATCTATCTATCTATCTATCTATCTATCTATCTATCATCTCAGCATGGCAAATTCAGAATGAGGACCCGGATTGTTGGGGGCAATATGTTGACTCTGTAAAATGCTTAGAGAGGGCTGTAAAGCACTGTGAAGCGGTATATAAGTGCTATTGCTATTGCTATTGCTGACAAATGGAGAATTGTGGGATATTCCTCACCTCAGTGATCATTTTGGAAAATAGTAGCCAGGTAGCAAAATATCCCTGCAGTTCATGTCAACTTGATTAAGGATCCTCCTTTATCTTTTTGAAGAATTGCAAGAATCTCTGTCCCTAGTGCTAAAAGAAGCAATTTCGTTAACACTGAAGGATAAATATCGGTAATCCTAAGTAACATCTACTCAATATAGTGTTAGGATTGGATTGTTCTTTGCAGATGTTCCTTTCGTTCAGTGATTGTTTTAACCACTAGAAGGAGCTGTGGTATAACCTCCCCCCATCCCGTCCCACAGATTCCTTCTTTAGCTTTAAAAATAAGCGAGAAAGAGAGAGAGAGAATGAGAGAAAGTGAAAAGTCAAACAAACAAAATACAATTGTATTCTAAAATGCTTAATTGTGCAGATAATCATGTTCTTCTTTCCTATGAAAAATATTATTCAGACAGTTTTGGCTTAATGGCAAATGTAACTTGGGTTTGAAAAATCAAAAATCAAGGGGGTTCTGAAGCTTTTGCCATCTTGGAGAATAAATTTTGGGGTGATAATGAGACTCAGTGGCTGAATGCCTGATTTATATCCGTGTTTCTCTATTTCAGCAACTTTGAGATGGATGGACTTGAGTTGATGTCCACCTCAGTGTTGAAATTCAAATTTGTTTACTACCCGTTATGTGGGCATGGCTTGGTGGGCATGGCAGGGAAAGGATACTGCAAAATCCCCATTCCCTCCCTACTCCTGGGGGAAGGATACTGCAAAATCTCCATTCTCATCCCACTCCAGGGGAAGGATACTGCAAAATCCCAATTCCCTCCCAACTCCTGGGGGAAGGATACTGCAAAATCTCCATTCTCATCCCACTCCAGGGGAAGGATACTGCAAAATCCCAATTCCCTCCCCACTCCAGGGAAAGGATACTGCAAAATCCCCATTCCCTCCCTACTCCAGGGGAAGGATACTGCAAAATCCTCATTCCCTCCCCATTCCTGGGGGAAGGATACTGCAAAATCTTGACTCCCATCCCACTCCAGAGGAAGGCTACTGCAAAATCTCCATTCCCACCCCACTCTGGGGCCAGCCAGAGGTGGTATTTGCTGGTTCTCCAAACTACTCAAAATTTCTGCTACCGGTTCTCCAGAACCTGCTGAATTTTATTCCTGGTCCACCCGTCTTAAAGTGGCTGAGGTTGAGGAGCACATCTTTATCAGTGGTGGGTTTCAAAAATTGTTCGAACCTACTCTGTGGGTGTGGCCTCCTTTGTGGGAGTGGCTTGCCACCCATGTGACCAGATGGGAGTGGCTTGCCACCCATGTGACCGGATATGAAGATGCCGACAACACTTGTCAGAACCACCTTAAATTACCTCACACACAGCACTGGCATGCATAAGAATAGGATGTCAACTTGTTTTTTTCAAAGGCATCTTTGGTTTGCGTTAAAACAACTTCAACACACGCAATGTTTTGATTGCACCACAAACGCAGTATTCATCCTTACCTTTCACAGAGGCACTGAGTTTTATAAATATGAGCATGATAGTGTAGAATAATCATATCCAAGGACCAATGGTGGGTTTCAAAACTTTTTGGAGCCTCTTCTGTAGGTGTGCCCTGCTTTCCGGGTCCACTGGTGGAACCTCTTCTAACTGGTTCGGTAGATTTGATGAACCAGTTCTACCGAATAGGTGCGAACTGGTAGGAACCCACCTCTGATCTTTACACACTAAAGGCCCCGAGTTCAATCTTTGGAATGTTCAGGTAGATTTAGAATTATCCTTGTTTAAAATTTCTGGAGACCAAATGTGGATTAGAATATAGATAAGCCTTCCTCAATCTTAGGTGTTAGCTATCAGGTGTTAAGTTGCTGTGTGTCAGCAGCTAAAAAAGCCAATGCAAGTCTAGGCTGCATTAATAAGAGGGATCACATGAAGTTCTAGCACCACTTTACAAAGTCTTAATAAGACCTCAATTGGAATACTGCATCCAGCTTTGGTCACTATAATATTAAAAAAAGATGTCGAGACACTGAAAAGAGTGCCGAGAAGAGCAAAAAGAATGATTAGGGAGCTGGGGGCTAAAACATATGAAGAACGGTTGCAGGATTTGTATATGTTCTAGTTCAGGGGTCGGCAACCTTAAAGACCCAAAGAGCCATTTGCACCCATTTCCCACAGAAAAGAAAAAAGTGGGAGCCACAAAACGCTTCTAGTGCCTGACTATTTCCTGAGCGGTTACAAAAGTAGCATATGTAGTTGAATTATATGTTCTGTTTTCTTCTGAAAATTTTCTTTTCTTGGATTTATCCATGGTTGGCCTACCGTGGGTCAAAAAGCTCAAGAAATCGCATGCAGTTGTAACAGATATTTTGTGTGACAGGGAGCCACAGCAGAGGGAGGAAAGAGCCACATGCGGCTCCAAAGCCACGGCTTGTTGACGCCTGTTCTAGTGAAAACAAAGACTGGGGGAGAGATGATAGTAGTGTTCCAATATTTGAGGGTCTCCTACAAAGATGAGGAAGTCAAACTATTCCCCAAAGCATCAGGAGGCGAGGTAAGAAACAATGGATGGAAACTAACCAAGGAGAGAAGCAATCTAGAACTAAGGAGAAACTTCCTAATAACGAGGGCAATTAATCAGTGGAATTGCTTCCCCCCAGAAGTTATGGGAGATCTATCACTGGAGGCTTTCAAAAAAGAGATTGGACAACCATTTATCTGTAATGGTATAGGGTCTCCTGCTCGAGCAGGGGGTTGGACTGGAAGACCTCCAAGATCCCTTCCAATTCTATTTCCCTATGTTCAAATAAAGGATTGGACTCAATTGGATTTCATTATGTCATCTCTGGGCTTGCTCAGAGCAATGGAGAGTGGATGGCCATCTATGATTTAAAAGATTTCTACAGCAAGCAGAAGGTTGGATAAAATGACCAGTCAGGTTCCTTCCAACTCATTCTATAAAATACTTTGTCCCTGGAATAGTCACTTGCAGAGTTAGGGGTATCCGTGGTATATTGTTTGTTGAACCTTCATTACTGATTCCTGTTTTATGAAGGTGTTGACCTTGTAATAGCTTTATCATGATCGTTCCTTGGCCGGATTCCAAACATAGCAGGATTTCTATTAACCTCAAGGAAAAGAGTGAGCCAGAAGCCTAGGTTTTATGAGTTAGAAACACAGTTAATTCATTGTCACTGCACCGCAGACAGTAGAAAGTTTAGTACTTTAGTTCGGCGATAAATTAAGTAATAAACCGTTGCCATTTGCCAATGGGAGTGCAAACATGCCCATGGAAAACAATGGAATCAACTGGTTTATGCGCTGCATATGAAATCCTTAAAGTGCCAGGCACAATAAAAGTAAAGGTCATATTTAATAAGATTATTTCTGTTGATAATCATTAAAGCTGGAGAAAGTGCAGACGCCTGCTAAACAAATCAGAGCAAGAATCCATTCAGCTGATGACACTGAGAATGGAGAGAGGCTCTTTTAAGACAATAACCCATAACTCAGAGGTTCAGAAATTGTAGCCTTCCAACTAGAATGCAGCCCTTCAGACACACATTTCCGGCAAACGTTTGATGAATTCCCCCCAGTCTTAAAAGAAGAAGGAAAACAAAAGCTATACTCCTGCAGGTATTTATTCATTTATGAGTTCTGTAGACAGACGGAACTTTTGCGGAGATCAATGGTAGCTTCTGAGCAGTCTCCAAGGGCAGCCCCATGTAAAATGCATTGGAAGAGTTTAAATTGAAGGTGGCTTCAGCCTTTGTAAAGAGCCTTCTCATCCAGAAGGGGATGTAACTGATATCCCAAAATTGATCTGTTTAAAGGCTTCCTGGCCATGATTGCCATCTCTGTGGTCATATGGCCAGCGTGACTAAATGCCGAAGGCGCACAGAACACTGTTACCTTCCCCACCAAAGGGGGTCCCTATTTTTCTACTTGCATTTTTACATGGTTTTGATCTGCTAGGTTGGCAGAAGCTGGGACAAGTAGCAATAGCAATAGCAGTTAGACTTATATACCGCTTCATAGGGCTTTCAGCCCTCTCTAAGCGGTTTACAGAGTCAGCATATCGCCCCCACAGTCTGGGTCCTCATTTTACCCACCTCGGAAGGATGGAAGGCTGAGTCAACCTTGAGCCGATGAGATTAGAACCGCTGAACTGCAGATAATAGTCAGCTGAAGTGGCCTGCAGTACTGCACCCTAACCACTGCGCCACAACAGGAGCTCATCCCGTTATGCGGTGCTAGGGATTCGAACCGCCAAACTGCTGACCTTTCTGATCGACAAGCTCAGCTTCTTAGCCCCTGAGCCACCTTCCATTGGATTAGAAAGAATAAAACCAACCCTTTCTCTAGAATATTGGGAATTATAACCTATTGGAAGGAAATATAGGCTACACGCTGGTATTTGTTTTTAAGGAACCCAGGTGCACCAAGGCAAATTTACAAAAAGATTCTGTTAAACACTGTCACTTCAGCTAGGTTTAGAACGCCAGCTCTCTTGGTATAGACATTCATTAATTAAACATAATATTAGTTTACATAATCTCTTTCTAAACATATTATCGTCAAGCTGGCCCGAAGCTGTCACTTCCATTTAACTCCTGAGGAACACTTAGCAAAAATATTGAAGGCAACTCGGGCCGGGGGGTGGGGGGAGAGCAGAAGGACCCTAAGCCTTGACAAAAGTGCGAGGCCGAAAGTAACACGTTGACAACGCAAGTGAGATAAATCAATAGCTCCAGTCTTGCAGGATTTATTGTTATTTTTGTTAAACATATTTGTAGAGCATCTGAAACACAAGGAGTAACTGTAGAACTAATTGCAGATGATCCTGAATTTGCCCATGCATGAAAGATGAATTTGTCAGGGAGGAGATGAAACCGAATCTTTCTTCCCTCGGAATTTAGAGGTAGTCCTTGACTTACCATGAGTGGCAGGTTCCTACTGGTTCGGATGAACCGGTAGTAGTTTGGCGGCTTGGATCGCTGGAACCGAGAGCAACCCAGGCATGCCACGCCCCCAAACTGGTTCTCTGGGTGGCGCCATAGGCGGCGCCATCTTGCTTTTCAGTTCTGTGCATGTGCAGAACAATTTTAATAGCACTGTGCATGCATGGCGCACACACAAGCAAACCTGTATTAATGCCTGCTGGAACCCACCAATGCTTACCGCCATGATTGGGTCTTGAATTTCTGGTTGTATATTGCTACGGTTGGAAAGCAAGTCATCCTATAGCCAGACTCATTTTATAACCATTTTACTCTGGCTGTTAAGTGACTCACAGGGTTGTTAAGTGAATCTGGTCTTCCCCAATCAACGTTGCTTACTGGAAACCACCTAGGAAGATTGACAACCACAATTGGGTGACCTCGGCAAGATGCAATTGATTGCACGTATGAACTAGTTGTCAAGCACCCAAGTTGCGATCATGTGACTGTGGGAAAAGTGCAACAGTCATAAGTGGGAGGACTGGTCATAAATCCCTTTTTTTCCAAAGCTATCGTAATGTCAGGGTCCCAAGTAACACCCCCAACAAAAGAAGAATCTGAGGCTTGAGATTCCTCAAAGTTCCATTTTCTTAGAGATGTCATATTGGCACATCTTGGAAAACCCAAATCTGAAAGCTTCCAGGTTTTCCCGCAACCAAATGAAAGTCCCAGTCCCTGCCCAGCACCCACATGTCCATCCCATGATCCATTCAGGCACCGTCCCAACTGGAGATGCCTCCCAGTCACACCCCTCCAGGTGCAGGGCAAGGTGTCCTTGACTGTCTGAGAAAGGAATGCTATTATGACTATATACCTCCCATAATCCATATAATCTCCTCTCCCATTTTCCCACAGCAGTAAATGCAGCAGGCCAGAAGGTCAATGCAAAAGACAGCTTCCGGGGCTGACACGTAACTTTGAACTTTGAGTACTACTTGTATTTTCTGTGTGAATGTTCTCATTCAATCCCACAATTACTCCTTTCCGTTGCAGACCTGAGGGATATGATTCAAGTAAACATTTATCTTATGAAATAATTGACTGTGTGAACATCTCTAATTTGTTTTGGATTAGAGAAGGCATCAGTCTGTGATATAATACGTTCGCTCCTTCCCATTAAATAATTCCTTGGGATAAATAGACTAGACCTTCAACCATTTATCCCTTCACGGCGGGAACTATAGTTTTTAACATTCCCTTCCCATAGATTTCACAGTTGCCTGGAACTTTTGATGCAATTCGGCGTCAAATTAACGGGTTAGAAATTCATCCTTCTACCATCCTCTTTTTTAAAAATAATAATAATAATAATTTGTCCGCCGATCATTGTCCTTTTGCAATTCATCTCAAGTTATTTGCTAGAATAACACAATATTTCCTCCTTTTCTTTCTTTCATTATCTTTTTCTGTATAGGCGTTGATGAAACGTTGCCAAAACCAAATCAAAGTGATTTCACTATACAAAAGTCATTCATCCCTGTGTTTTATCAATGGGCAGGTGGCTCCATGGCTAAGATGCTGAGCTTGTCGATCAGAAAGGTCGGCAGTTCAGTGGTTCGAATCCCTAGAGCCACGTAACAGAGTGAGCTCCCGTTACTTGTCCCGGCTTCTGCCAACCTAGCAGTTCGAAAGCATGTAAAAATGCAAAGAGAAAAATAGGAACCACCTTTGGTGGGAAGGGAACAGTGTTCCATGCACCTTCGGCATTTAGCCAGATTCAGACCTCCGCGCTGTCTGAGTCTGCCACCAGCTTCACTGGCCCCTGGTGGGCCACAACAATTTGCTGTTCCCTGTGATTTTTCCTGCATTCAAACCCAAACTGCTGGCAAAGCTTCCAGTATATGACTTCGTATGATTTTAATTTCAGACAATAGACACGTGTTTTATCCTAAGCATTGTCAGCAAAGGAACTGGACATATAATTAAAAGCAACGTTTAATTGACTCAGAAATCTATCTTCAGGCTTTGAAACACCATACAGTTTAGTTAAGGGACACAGTGGCTCAGTGGCTAAGACGCTGAGGTTGTCAATCAGAAAGGACCGCGGTTCACTTGGAAACCCTAGTGCTGTGTAATGGAGTGAGCTCCCGTTACTTGTCCCAGCTTCTGCCAACCTAGCAGCTCAAAAGCACATAAAAAAATGCAAGTAGAAAAATAGGGACCACTTTGGTGGGAAGGTAACAGTGTTCTGTGCGCCAATAGGCATACTCCAATTTCAGGGTTTAGTCTCCCCCTCCCTTTGAGCCGAGGTGGCGCAGTGGTTAGGGTGCAGTACTGCAGGCCACTTCAGCTGACTGTTATCTGCTGACTGTTATCTGCAGCTCAGCGGTTCTAATCTCACCGGCTCAAGGTTGACTCAGCCTTCCATCCTTCCGAGGTGGGTGAAATGAGGACCTAGACTGTGGGGGCGATATGCTGACTCTGTAAACCGCTTAGAGAGGGCTGAAAGCCCTATGAAGCGGTATATAAGTCTAACTGCTATTGCTATTTGAATGGGATTCCGAGAGAAGCCATCTGTGGGGCAGGATGACTAGCAAATAAAACCCCTACCCCTAATAATAGAAATCCTCTTAGCCATAATATTAATGTCTTTATCATGCAGTGGAAGGGAGACAGAAGCTGACTTACAAATTACTCATACTCCCCTCTGCCCTGGAGCCATCTCGCCCCTTTGAGGGACAGAGGAGTGTGTGGTGTATGTGTGTTGTAAAAGAAACTCAGGGTAGGTGGGAGAAAGAGTCCTCCCTTTGATCATCCCTTTCTCCTGTCTCCTGCAGTGACACATAGCATGTCGGCTTCCATGGTTCAAATTGTAATCCTGGATGTGCAGTTGATGAGTAGATTGAACAGCAATAACTCGAGCTTATTAAATCTACCAAAGAGAGTCCATGGGGGGGCCTCTGTGCAGAGGAAATGGGGCACACTAATTGTTATGGCTAAAGGAGGAAGAATTGTATGGTAGAATTTGGCTTGACAGGGGGAATAATTTAACACGCAAACATCGGTTGTTGGCCTGCCTTTTTTTTCAGGTGGGATGTCTTCTTGACTTCTTGTTTTTTTTTCCCAGCAGAAGGAGAATAGAGATACCCAGGGTGTTATCTAAATTAAGCAACAACTGGTTGCAATGTACACTCCATCATTTTAGCTTCTTCCTGCCTGTCTGTCCACCCCTTGATTTTCTCATCAACTTCCCCCTGCCCTGTCCACCTTCTCAGCATCTTCTTACATCTGATCTTATCACTGATCTTCTGGTTGGCCCATCCCTCAACTTCCCATGTCTTCTCACTGGCTTGCCTTCCTTCAGATTTTTCAGTGTTTGCCCTTTGCTGCCAGAATGTTTTTCTGGCCAATCCTGGTTGATCTTCTCAGGGTCTATCTGGATCGTGCTACTTTCTGTCCTACAGAAGACACGGAGATCTTCTCCGTGTCTTCTGGAGCTTCAACTCAACTTCCCATCCAATGTTCTGACCTTGGCTTGCTGAGAAAGCATAAATCACAATCTTAGTCCCAAACACCCTCTTTTATTTATACGGCTGTGAATTATGGTCATTCACAGCCCGCACGGCTTTGCTCGAGTTGCCACAGCCTTTCAGGGGAATGTTGATAAGCACCACCTTATCTTCCTTGAAAGGCTGCCAGAGACCTAACTCCCAAATGCAGAGCAAGGCCAAACTTAGCACAGAATCAAACAGAACTTTTCAAAGCATGAACTGACCAGATGAACTAATTGCTTCCTGCAAAGGCTCACGTCTCTGTTTCTCTTTTATGTCTCATGAGAGGAGCCAATCATCTCCAAGCCTTACTCCCGAGTTGACCCTGTTTTCTTAATTGTTCTTGCCTTCTGGCAGCTCTGCACATGCACATACTGGGAACAGGCTCCTGCTGTTCTTCTGCCTCACTGATGTCAGACTCTGGCAGCAAATAACTACCAGATGGCTTTGGTCCCCTCTCTGCCTCCGATGCAAAACCCTCATCCAAGCCTTTTCCAGAATCCAGGACTGGCTCATGTTCCTCCCCAACCTCCTCACTATCCAACTCTCCTGCCAGTTCCAAGGCCGCCGGCCGACCATAACATCCAACTTCCCATCTTCAGTTATACCTTTTATTCACTTTAGTACAGAATGAGGAAATATGGGATTTAACTTCGGGAAAAAACCAATAACTAGTTCCTGTGAAACACATCGAACCAGCTAGATTATACCTCTGGTGACACCTTTTTTTATCAGCTATGGCAAATCAATAGTAAAAGCATTGGCTAAGTGATAGGACTAGACATCTTGGAAAGCGATCAATCATCTTCTCCTTAATAGGCGGTGAGATGAAGCTGATTGTATTTCCCCAGAGTAAAAGAGCTCTTATAGGCCACTTTGGTTATTTACATTAACTTGAGTTTCTCCTGCCAGGTTGTCTGGAGAATTTATCATAGTTAGGCTGGGGGTTGTGCATTAAAAGGTTTGGAAATGCTGACACTGCCTGAACCGAATAAATCCTTTTTAGTAAGACGTTTATGTACTGGATCTGGATATAAAGATACATATAGGTAGTCCTCAACCTGCGACTATAATTGAGCCTGGGGATTACTGTGGTACGTTGATGCACCCAAATGACCTTTTAATCTTTTTTTTTTTCTTTTTCACAGTGGTGGTTAAACGAATGCTGGCTGCGGTCATTAAGCGAATGTGGTGGTCATTAAGCAAAACCCAGTGGTTGTTCAATGACCCATGAATGGGTGTCTTTGGATGGACACCGGCAAACAATGCTGGAAACCAACAATAACAACAATAAACAATTGCAAATATGGTCATGTGACCACAGAACATCACAATTGTCAACTTGCCCCACCTGACATGTGATCATGTGATTGTAAGTGCATGACCTGTTATGGCTTCTCAGTTTTACGGGCCCTAAAAGCACCTGTTCTGTGGTTCCTCAGTTTTACAGGCCTTAAAAACACCTGTTCTGAGGTTCCTGAGTTTTACGGGCCCTAAAAACACCTGTTCTGAGGTTCCTCAGTTTTACGGGCCCTAAAAACACCTGTTCTGTGGTTCCTCAGTTTTATGGGCCTTAAAAACACCTGTTCTGAGGTTCCTCAGTTTTACAGGCCTTAAAAACACCTGTTCTGAGGTTCCTGAGTTTTACGGGCCCTAAAAACACCTGTTCTGTGGTTCCTCAGTTTTACAGGCCTTAAAAACACCTGTTCTGAGGTTCCTGAGTTTTACGGGTCCTAAAAACACCTGTTCTGAGGTTCCTGAGTTTTACGGGCCCTAAAAACACCTGTTCTGAGGTTCCTCAGTTTTACGGGCCCTAAAAACACCTGTTCTGTGGTTCCTCAGTTTTATGGGCCTTAAAAACACCTGTTCTGAGGTTCCTCAGTTTTACAGGCCTTAAAAACACCTGTTCTGAGGTTCCTGAGTTTTACGGGCCCTAAAAACACCTGTTCTGAGGTTCCTGAGTTTTACGGGCCCTAAAAACACCTGTTCTGTGGTTCCTCAGTTTTACGGGCCCTAAAAACACCTGTTCTGAGGTTCCTCAGTTTTACGCGCCCTAAAAACACCTGTTCCGTGGTTCCTCAGTTTTACGGGCCCTAAAAACACCTGTTCTGTGGTTCCTCAGTTTTACGGGCCCTAAAAACACCTGTTCTGTGGTTCCTCAGTTTTACGGGCCCTAAAAACACCTGTTCTGTGGTTCCTCAGTTTTACGGGCCCTAAAAACACCTGTTCTGTGGTTCCTCAGTTTTAGGGGCCCTAAAAACACCTGTTCTGAGGTTCCTCAGTTTTACAGGCCCTAAAAACACCTGTTCTGAGGTTCCTCAGTTTTACGGGCCCTAAAAACACCTGTTCTGTGGTTGTTATAACTTCAAACAATCATAAAACGATGGATCATTAAGTGAGGACTGCATGTATCTGGACCAGCCACCCCCAGAGGGAAGAGTTCCATCCACAGCTCTTTCACCAGACCAATTTTTTAACTCCCCGTAATCAAAGAGGTGGCTGCTTTGGAAAGACTTGATGAATCAGAAACAAAGGATGAATCTCCCATTGCCAGATGGTCTCTGACTGGTGGCAAAGCTCCTAGTTTACAAGGGCTCCTATTACTACGGAGCCAAGCAATCATTGAAACAAGCTGGTTCTCTCTGGCGGTGGAGTTGCTATGTCATTGTTGGCAGGGATGCAGGAATAGCTCACTCTTCAGCAACTCTATCATTTTGGCTCCTGCTTCTTGCGAAAGAAGATGATGCTCAGCGGCTTTCTCACGGTATTAATTAATTATAGAATATATACCAAGCTGCCTGCCTTTCTGTTCATAAAGAACATGACAGGGCACCCACAGTTGAAACAATGCATCCAGATGTAAACTAAATCTGTAGCTTACAGTCATACACAAGAATACCCATGCAGGAAGAGCAAGCATAAATATTGCAATGTGAAACATAAATCCTGTAACAAATGTGTATTTATTTATTGTAGTTCTATCTCCCTCCCCCTCTCTCCCTCCCTCTGTCTCTATCTCTCTGCCTGTTGCAGCCTGCAGAGCTGGCAGCAGATTCGGAGAGTGAGGAGGTTGGGGAGGAACCTGGGCCAGTCCTGGAGTCTTGGAGTTTGGGGAAGGCTCTGATGAGGGCTCTGTGTCGGAGGCAAGAGAGAGGGCCAGGGTCGTATGCCAGTTATCAGCTGCCTTCAGAGTCAGACATCAATGAGGCAGATAAACAGTTGGAGCCTGTTCCCAGTGTGTGCATGTGCAGAGTTGCCAGATGAAGGGAACTGTTGCAGAAAATGACAGGGCTTAGACGTCTCGGGATTCAAGGAGAAGTTTATTGGCAGCCAGGTTCAGAAAACTAGTCAAAGGCTAGTATTGCAAGTTCTGAACAACCCTTACCATTGAAGCACACATTCTTATATATTCTCAAAGGCAGCATAACATGGAAAGACTTAACTCATTTCTTATTGGTTACCTTAAGGAAAGAAGCCTTATAAGTAGATATGGTCTTACTTCTCCTTTTGTCTTGGGCCATAGGTACTGACTACGTGTCTCTGTATGGATTTTAGCTGAACTCTGTGGTTTTGGGCTTTTGACATAATAACTTTTACTGGAGCTTTTACTGGACTTCTGTGGTTTAGGGCTTATGACATTTTCCTGTTTTTGTACACATCTTACAAGTAGGCTTTTATCTCTCCCTTCTGCCACGTCTTACTTTTATATTTTAATTCACATTTTTATCCTGCTTTAGAACAGCTAAAGAACAGGGGTTGACTTGAGAGTAAGGCCACAGGTGGACGATGAATGGCCCCTCCCAGAGGAAATAAAAGAGGAGCGAAAGGGGAGTGGGGTTTGCAGGAGGCAATTAGTTCACTTAATTGGTTCAGGACTCTCCGAGACTCCTTGCCAAGTTTTGCAGATATCAGCCTGGCAGCTCTCCAAGCCAGATAAGGTCTGTGACCGTAAATCCTCCCTGGAAAGACTTCACTGGATGTGAATGAGCAGAAATCACAGTGAATTAATAAAAGGGTTTTTTGTCGGGACAAGGAGTTGGCTTCAGGTTCTTGGGAAGCCTCGGTCAGAATCCTGTCTCTCTCTCTGTCTCTCTCCTCAGGGAACCATCCTGGAGTGACTTTTGAACAAAACTAAATACATAAATAAATGCCTCAACATATAACCACAATTGAACCTAATGTTTTTGCTCAAGTGACACAGTTGTTAAGTGAATTTCTCCCAAATTTTCTTGCCTCATGGCAGTTGTTGATTTAGGAACGTGGTTGTTAAGTGAACCTGGCTTCCCCGTTGACTCTGCATGGCAGAAATTCACAAAAGGTGATCACATGACCCCCCAAGACACTGCAGCCATCATAAAGATGACCTGGTTGCCAAGTATCTGAATTGTGTTCATGTGACCAACAGTCTTAAATGTGAAAAACAGTCTTAAGTCATGTTTTTGAGTGCCACTGTAACTTTCAACCATCACTAAACGAAGTGTTGTAAGCTGAGAAGTAATTGCAATGAATGATGTGCCTAAATTGCAAAGCAAATTTTGTTGTTGTTAGTTGCGAAGTCATGTCTGACCTATCCCAACCCCATGGACAATATTCCTCCAAGCCTTCCTGTCCTCTACCAACCTCTGGAGTCCATTTAAGCTCATGCCAACTGCTTTGATGACTCCATCCAGCCACCTCATTCTCTGTCATCCCCTTCTTCTTTTGCCCTCAATCTTTCCCAGCATTAGGCTTTTCTCCAGTGAGTCCTTCCTCTTCATTAAGTGGCCAAAGTCTTTGAGTTTCATCTTCAGGATCTGGCCTTGTAAGAGCAGTCAGGTTTGATCTCCTCTAGAACTGACCGGTTGGATGGCCTTGCAGTCCAAGGGACTCACAGGAGTCTTCTCCATCACCCTAGTTCAAAGGCCTCAATTCTTTGGCGCTCAGTCTAACCTCTACAGCCATACATTGCCACTGGGGAAATCATAGAAAAAATAACCATGGTTTAAAGACTGAAATTCCACAAGTCTCCCTATCTTGGGCAGTTGTTGGTTACAGTCCTGGAGTGGAGAGAAAAGGAAAGCCAGCTGGATTGGTCTTGGGTGAAGGTCGCTTTTCCACTTCTCTGAAATGAACCATTTGGTGCTTGGAGCTCCCGGGGTAATTATCAATTCAGTTCAACTGTGAAGCTGCCGTGTCCTCCCTCTCTCTGCCTTCTCCTTGAGCTGCCTCCAAAGCGTGTGGCTCATTTCTCCAATCCATGCATTGTTACCTATTAAAGCAAGCGAAGACTTGCAAAAGCCCCTGTGATGCATTACCTCCTTACCAGTGTCACACTAATGAGTAGCGAGGGATGCAGCTTACATGTGGAGGCGGCTCCCCTTTTTTTGGCATGATAAACATCGCAACAGATGTCTCCAGCTAGGCTCCCGCTCCCTCTGCTCTGCAGATGTCAACGGGGCTTGGGAAGATGGCAGAAAGGATGATTATGACGATAATAATAGACTCGTTGTGAGGATCGATCTTCTCTGCCTGAAAACGACACAGAGGAGCATTTGGGGACGTGAGGAGGGAGGAGTTTCGCACCTTGGATCGTTTGGACAATTATGTCACAATCTGTCTTGCAGCACCACTAAAGGTTGTTTCACTTCTCAATGTGGCTTCAGTTTTTCTATCTTTCAGCCATAGGAATAGCACTTAAGCTTTCATACTGCTTCATAGGGCTTCACAGCTCTTTTGAAATGGTTTACAGAGTCAGCCTCTTGCCCCCAACAATCTGGGTCGGTAGAAGACAGGAAGGTCTGGAGGAACATTGTCCATGGGGTCGCAATGGGTCGGACACGACTTCACAACTAACAGCAACAACATAAAGAAGAGGGGGACAACTTATTCTCCAAAGCACCAGAAGTCAAGACAAGAAGCAATGGAGGGAAACTGACCAAGGAGCAATCCAACCTAGACTTAAGGAGAAATTTCTTGACAGTGAGAACAATTAATCAAGGGAATGATTTGCTTGCCGGAGTTGTGGGTTCTTCAACACTGAAGGTTTTTAAGAAGAGATTGGACAGCCATTTGTCTGTAATGGTATAGGACCTCCTGCTTGAGGTTGGACTAGAAAACCTCCAAGGTCCTTTTCCAACTCTGTTATTCTGGCTTTGAGCTTATTTTAATCTTTGAATGTGGCCGACAGCATATTTTTCAATTAGTCACTCTTTCCTTCGGCTCTGAAGTCTCCTAGCTACCCATGTCCACCGTCTAGAAAAGCTCTAAGTCTCCTATTCTTCACGCTGGCTTCCCTTGGGATGGAAGTGAAATGTGTGGCTTTACATTGCTGGAGAGATATCCACACAGCTTGTCCACTTTGTTAGAAATAGGTGTTAAGACCCTCATCTCCCACCCATGAGAATTTCCGTGAAAGGCTCTTCCTTGAAAGCCAATTCTCTTTCATCCAACAGAATACGAACAGGGGTGGGTGGAGGGGGCTGCAAGCAGGAGATTGCTGCTACCAAGGATGAATTAGGATTATGAACATTCAAATTCTTCTCCAAAGAGCAATGCTGGATTTTTTTTTGGGGGGGGGGGAGAAGGGAAAGGTCTTGAAAGGTGCAAAGGAGAGAAGATGGAGAAAGATGGCCATCTGCAACAAGCCACCCTAATATTAAAACAATGACACGATTACTGATGTCATGACACAATTATGGACATATCTTGACATCTGAGATAAGTGTATCAATTGTATAATTGGGGAGGTGGTATCATGTTGTAGGTGTCAACTGTCCCCTTTGTTGCCTCTCTTCAGATGGCGACAAGCAGGAAAACCCTTAGTTTATTTATTTATTTGTTTATTTGTCAAACATGTACAAGATAACAAGTATAAGTATGAACATAAACATGAACAAAGGAAGTAGTTGTAGGTAAATGAGGATAGTAAGACAGGGACAGTAGCCACGCTGGTGCGCTTATGCACGCCCCCTTTACAGACCTCTTAGGAATGGGCGAGGTCCAAGGTAGACAGTTTAAGGTTGAAGCTGTGGGCGTTTGAGGATGTAGCAACAGAGCCAGGTAGAGCATTCCAGGCGTTGACCCCTCTGTGGCTGAAGTTGTATTTACTGCAATCGAGTTTGGAGAGGTTTACCTTGAGTTTGTATTGATTGTTTGCCCGTGTATTATTGTGGTTGAAGCTGAAGTAGTCGTTGACAGGCAAGATGTTATAGCAGACAATTTTGTGTACTATGCTTAGGTTAGATCGCAGGTGACCTAGTTCCAAGTTGTCCAAGCCTAAAATTTCAAGCCCAATGGCTGAAGGGATTCTATTGCAAACGGAGGAGTGGAGGACTCTTCTTGTGAAATACTTCTGGACCCACTCAATTGTATTAATGTCCGATATACTGTGTGGATTCCAGGCAGACGAGCTGTATTCAAGAATTGGTCTGGCAAAGGTTGTATGCCCTAGTTAACAATATAATGTTACCGGAGAAGAAGCTTTGCAAAATAAGGTTAACAACTCTTAATGCCTTTTGGGCAATGCTGTTAAAGTGAGATAAGTACTCCTAGGTCCTTGACAGAGTTGGAAGAAGGTCTTCACTAGTCTTAGAATGTAGAGCATAATTTGGTCAATTTCGCCCAAGCTTCAAGTTTTCTGCAAACCTCTCCCTAAATTTTGAAGCAAAGGGTCTCTACCACTTTAGGTCATGAACTTTCAGAGACATCCTTCAAGTTCTGGATTTCCTGAGTTAGAACAATTAATCAGTGAAGCAACGTTCCTTCCAAGGTTGTGGGAGCTTCATCACTGCAGGCTTTCAAGAAGAGATTGGACTGCCATTTGTCATAAATGATGGAGGGTCTCCTGCTTGGCCAGGGGGTTGGATTAGATGACCTACAAGGTCCCTTCCAATTCTGTTAATCTGTAAAATGGAACCAGTATAAAGTAGTGCCCCCCAGTCCCAACCACTGGGGATGACCCAGAAGGTATCATGGTTGATGATGGAATGAATGGGATGGAAACGAATCAAGGAGAGAAGCAACTTAGAACTAAGGAGAAATTTCCTGACAGTTAAAACAATTAATCAGTGGAACAACTTGTCCCCAGAAGTTGTGAATGCTCTAACACTGGATGTTTTTAAGAGGATGTTGGATAACCATTTGTCTGAAGGGGTGTAGGGTTTCCTGCCTAAGCAGGGGGTTGGGCTAGAAGACCTCCAAGGTCCCTTCCAACTCTGTTATTCTGTATCCTGTATAATTCAGAGGCCTCTGTCTAGAGGTTATGATGTTGACCTTGGCTCACCTATGTGTTTGAAGGAATCTGACAACCTGAGCAAAACAGCCCGTTCTACCAGCTCTAATTTTGGAGCTAGATGTTTGGCTCAGATGCCAGGAAAATCCTGCCAAATATTGGCATTTGGGAAGGGCGAGTACTACTTTTTACCCAATAGGCTAATAAAACTGTTTTTCCCATTTTGCTGGGCTGATCTATCAGAGGTACAGAAATAACATTCTTTATGATGCTTATAAATGCAGCCGGAGCTGCATTCACCAAGGAGCCATTATATTTATGGAGGCGTCTGTGATGGTTCATTTCATTCTGATTCATGCATCGGATTGAGTAATAAGAACACACTGCTGATCCGATAATAAGCCATTTCCAAAGCTGGCAAACCACAGAACCTCTTTCCCAGTCAAATATGCTTGCTGGAAAACAACAACCCCCCCACCCATATCATTGAGTATTCCAAGATGATATTAAATCTCCTCTCTTGGTTTGTTTGAAGGCATTTCCGTTGGCTTACGGAGACGAACATGTTTACAATGTAGCTTGGCTATTGTTGTGATGTGTTGGCCACCCGAGCCGAGGAAAGACCAACAAATTGGCACTGTGGTAGGAAAGCTCACATCTATTCCAGTTGATGCAAAAAATGGATTCCAAAGACATAAATGGCCTTTAGAAATGAAGTGGAAAAAGAAAATTTATTGTTCCTGTTTTGGATTTTCTCCCCATGGCAAAAACAAACGGCATGAATGAAATGCATCCACCCAGTAATTAACGAGTAACGTGCAAATACAATCCTAAAGAATATTGAGAAGCATAACATCACAGAACACCACAGGAGAAAATCACAGAGGAAAAAGTCCAAATGAAATGAAGTGATTGGAATACTGCGTCCAGCTTTGGTTGCCATGACACAGAGGTGGGATTCAGCAGGTTCTGACCAGTTCTGGAGAACCGGTAGCAGAAATTTTGAGTAGTTCGGAGAACTGGTAAATACCACCTCTGAGTGGCTCCACCCCATCTATTCTCTGCCCCCCCCCCAAGTCCCAGATGATTGGGAGGGAATGGGGATTTTGCAGTAACCTTCCCCTGGAGTGGGGAGGGAAGCCAGATTTTACAGTAACCTTTCCCTGTCATGCCCATCAAGCCATGCCATGCCCACCAAGCCATGCCCACAGAACTAGTAGTAAGAAAAATTGAATCCCACCACTGCCATGACATTAAAAAATGTTGAGATTTTAGAAAGAAGAGTGCAGTCAAGAACAAGGATGATTTAGGGTGCTGGCGGCTCAAACATACGAAGAACACTTGCAGGAATTGGGTATGTCTGATCTGGTGAAAAGAAGGGTTATGGATGACATGATAGCAGAGTCCCAATATCTCAGGGGGTGCCATAAAGAAGAGGGGGTCAAGCTATTCTCCAAAGCAGGACAAGAAGCAATGGGTGGAAACTCATCAAGGAGAGAAGCAATCAAGAACTAAGGAGACATATCCTGATAATTAGATTAATTAGTGGAATGATCTGCTTCCAGAAGGTGCTCCAACACTGGATTGGATAGTCATTTGTCTGAAATGATAAAGGGTTCCCTGCCTGAGTAGGGAGTTGGACTAGAAGACCCCCAAGCAGTGGTGGGATTCAATTTTTTTTTACTACTGGTTCTGTGGGCGTGGCTTGGTAGGCATGGTATGGCTTGGTGGGCGTGGCAGGGGAAGGACACTGCAAAATCCCCATTTCCTCCCGATCAGCTGGGACTCCGGAGGCAGAGAATAGATGGGGTTGGGGCCAGTCAGAGTGGTATTTTTCGAACTACTCAAAATTTCCTCTATTGGTTCTCCAGAACTGGCCAGAACCTGCTGAATACCTCCTCTGATCTGCTTCCAGGAGGTTCTCCAACACTGGGGTTTTTTAAGAAGAGATTGGACAGTCATTTGTCTGAAATGATATAGGGTTCCCTGCCTGAGTCGGGGGTTGGACTAGAAAACCTCCCAGGTTTCCTCCAATTATGTTATTCTATTATTCTGATTTTTAGAGTGCGTTGCAGGGGTGGGTTTCGACCGGTTCGCACCAGTCCCTGCGATCCGGTTGGTCGCCGAACCCGGAAGTAAGTAACTTCCGGGAACGGCGAAGCCCCCCCCCCGCGCCCGCGCGCGCCCGCACACCCGCGCCTGCTCCTTACCCGGTTTTTACGAATTCTGCGCTTTCCACGCATGCACAGAACGCATACAGCGCCTGCACGATTCTCCAGGAGCAGCTGGAGCATTGCGCAGACGCTAGTACGCATGCACACGCCACATGCGCGCGCGAGGACGCCACGTGCGTGCGCGAGGATGCCGCCGGCCTCGTTCCAACCGATCCGGTTGGAACGGGGCGAGAAACCCACCCCTGGTGCGTTGGATGCTGTAATACAAAGCCCATGTAGATGTTTTAGGGCAAGATAATAGCCCAGTCTAGTCCGCCTCTATTTAGATGGTGACAAGCACCCTAAATTGAAATGAATTAGTCTTTCCCCATTTGTGCCCCCTTTCATTCATTTCAGGGTGGAAGAGCTTTGATCTGTCCTTCAACTTCCAACTGTAATGGTGTCATCATTGCTATCAGGCTACTAATTGAGATGAGGCATATGGCGCCGGTTTCTTCCAGTGTGTAGCCAATTTGCTTTAAGTTTCAGTTCAAAGGATGGATTTTTGACATTCAAAGACTTTTTTTGTTGTTTTTGCTTTGGCAGGAAGGATCTAAGGGCTTTGAAACATGTTTCCACTTGAATACTTGGAGAGAGAAAAATATGAAATCAAATTGACCAGGGCCTGTTTTTGACAGCTTTCTACAAGCAGTGAGAAAACTTTGAGGGTTGAAGGAACCTCAGTCTAGATAAGGATTCTTCAGAACTGTATGTTATTTTGCTTTTACTGGGCCAGATATTCTAATATTCTGAACACAAGGGGAAAAAAACTATACATATGTCCTCCTGTTTGTATTTGTATTTTTAATTCGGTGTGGCGGTGGTGGTTAGATAATGTTGGACAATGTCTTCTTCTAACCAGCTTCCTTTATTGTTCCTCACCCATAAACAGAGGTCTTGCCAAACTAAAGTGAGCTGTTTACACATATACTGTGAGAATCTCTAGGAAGGAGCTGATTTGATCCTTTCCCTTCCTATCTAAAGTTTATTTTCTCTTGATCCTTTGGAATGCAACCTGTTCCTCCTGGGAATCCATCTAGAGTAGACTACATTCTACCATAGTAAGGAATAATATTGTGGTCATATCTGTGCATCTTTTGTGTAGCTTTTACAGCCCTCTCTAAGCAGTTTACAGAGTCAGCATATTGCCTCCAACAATCTGGGTATTCATTTTACTGACCTTGGAAGGATAGAAGGCTGAGTCAACCCCAAATAGATAGATAGATAGATAGATAGATAGATAGATAGATAGATAGAGATAGATAGATAGATGATAATAGATATATGGATAGATATTAGATGAATGGATGAGTGGATGGATGGATGGATAGATTGGTTCATAGATAGATAGATGATAGAGAGAGAGATAGAGAGATAGAGAGGTTACACGAATAAATGGATGGATGGATGGATGGATGGATAGATTGATTCATAGATAGATGATAGGTAGGTGATTGATGATAAATGTATGGATAGATGTTACATGAATGGATGGATGAATGGATGTATAGATAGATGTATGGATAGATAGGTAGATGATAGATAGATAGATAGATAGATAGATAGATAGATAGATAGATAGATGAATAGATATTAGATGAATGGATGGGTGGATGTATGTATGGATAGATTAGTTCATAGATAGATAGATGATAGATAGATAGAGAGATGTTACATGAATAGATGAGTGGGTGGATGGATGGATGGATAGATTGATTCATAGGTAGATGATAGGTAGGTGATTGATGATAGATGTATGGATAAATGTTACATGAATGGATGGATGAATGGATGTATAGATAGATGTATGGATAGATAGATAGATAGATAGATAGATAGATAGATAGATAGATATATGAATAGATATTAGATGAATGGATGGGTGGATGGATGTATGGATAGATTGGTTCATAGATAGATAGATGATAGATAGAGAGATAGAGAGATAGATAGATGTTACATGAATAGATGGGTGGATGGATGGATAGATTGATTCATAGAGAGATGATAGGTAGGTGATTGATGATAGATGTATGAATAGATGTTACATGAATGGATGGATGAATGGATGTATAGATAGATGTAGGGATAGATAGGTAGATGATAGATAGATAGATAGATAGATAGATAGATAGATAGATAGATAGATATTTGATGAATAGATGGATGGATTGAAAGATGATAGATGTATGGATAGATGTTAGATGAATGGATGTATGGATGGGTGTATAGATAGATAGAGGATAGATGATTGATAGATCATGTATGGATAGATGTTAGATAAATAGGTGGATGGATGGGTGATGGATAGATGATAAATAGATGTGGTGCCTATAGAATAGACTTTTAAATCTATACATTCTAGAGCACAATTTTGTAACTAAAAATATTGAGGGCAGCTACCCACTTCTCCTTGGAAGCACAAGCTGAAAATAATTATTTTTTACTGGAACAAAGTATCTCAACCTGTTTTACTGCATTAAAATTATGGCATTAGATTCCCTATTCCTGCCCTAATGGGCTATTGCCAAAGTTTTGCTTGAAGTGTTTTTATCAGTCTAGGCTCCTTCAGCATTTCAAATAAAATGTCTTTATTATTATTAGTAGGTTTTACACTGCGTATTATGGACTCCTCTGGAAATTTTCTTAAGTGTGTGATATTTCCCTCCCCTCCTCCCCTTCTTTTGTCCTCTTGCTACGAGAACGATAGAGTACTTTATCATTCTGCTTTGGCATGCCAATGAAACTCTGTGTCAGATTCTGTCCTAAATTGCAGTAATCATAAAAAAAGAGGATTGAAAAGATGTAATAATGTTCACAGAAGAAAAGACGTCTGAATAAACTGGCAGCTTATAGGCATCGAGCAGCAAATGTAAATGAAAGCCTGCATCATGACGTGTCCATTGTTGGAGAAAAGTTGAATTTTGTGGGAAAGCACAACGCCTCTCTCCATGCTGCTCAGCATATGTGGATTCTCTTCTTTAGGGCGGCTCTGGAGAGCACAGTCAGTGCATTAAAGGGTGGTTAACATTTACTTACTGACTGGGGACCTGTTGTGACTCAGCAGCAGCTTGCTGTGAGTTGCGTCGGGATGCAGGAATAATGAGCAGCTGTTGCTCGTTAGGGTCGTCTTCTGCAGATAAAAGACGGATGGTGCCACGCCTTAGTTGCAGAAGTCAACGTTCATGGTTCGTGGTTCGTCGTGTGTGGTTCATCATTTCAAGATTCAAAGAGGCACTTGGATAAGTGATTTGCTTTCTGTAAACTTGATTCAAAGAGGCACTTGGATAAGTGATTTGCTTTCTATAAACTTGATTCAAAGAAGCACTTGGATAAGTGATTTGCTTTCTGTAAACCTGGTTTGCTGTAAGAGCTTTTTGTTTTTGCTTTTGCTGTGTAACTTTTTGCTAGAGACTTTATCTATGTTTATTTTTGGGCTCGCAGCCAGCTTGAGCCAGGACTGATAATGATATTTCCTTTGAAGTTCTGTCTGACTGTCATTTATGAACAAGCAAAGAGGGGGGACAGAACAGGGACCCATACAGCCAGGGATAGGCTTCAAAGATTTTAGCAAGGGGTTCTCTGCCCAGTTGCTGGGTGGGCGTGGCCATGGTGGGCATGGCCTAGTCGTCCTCCTACACCAATGGGGGACATTTTTGCTTTCTTCAAGCCTCCAGGAGGGCGAAAACGGAGCCTCCCAGGCTCCGGAGACTCTCTGGAGGTCAGAAACGCCCGTTTCCTGAACTCCTGGTAGGCTGGGATTTTGCCCTTTCTGAGCTTCCATGAGCACCCTGAACTAACCTGCATCCAAAATGGTTTAGGTTTAGTTTTAGTTTTATTTATATGCCGCCCTATTCCCAGCGGGACTCAGGGCGGCTCACAGACCCAAGAGGGGAAGGGAAACACAAGAACTACAAATACAAGCATTTAAAATAACCAACAGACACACAATCAAGAGGGGAAGGGAACTCATCAACCCCAGGCCTGCCGACACAGCCAGGTTTTAACGGCTTTTTGGAAGGCCTGGAGAGAGGTGAGGGTCCGAATCTCGGCAGGGAGTTCGTTCCAAAGGGCCGGCACTGTCACAGAGAAGGGCCTCCCCCGGGTAGTAGCCAGATGGCATTGGCTGGTAGACGGAACCCGGAGGAGGCCAACCCTGTGTGATCTAATGGGTCTTTGGGAGGTAATTGGCAGCAGGCGGTCTCTCAAGTACCCAGGTCCAATGGGTTGCTTGTGGGGACTCCTGGGAGGGGAGAGGTGGGATGGGCGGGGCCAGCCAGGAGTGGGATTTGGGGGTTCTCCGAACTGCACAGAATCTTAGCTAGAGGTTCTCCCGAACCTCCTCACTTCATATTCAGTGCTGAAAGATATTCCTGGCTGCCAGTTTGCATTTAAATTGCACTCCAGCCTTAGTGTTAATAAACCTCTAAATCAAAGTTTCTCACTCTGGAGACGCTCCAGAGATGGTGTGCAGGCCTGTCATTGGCTGGAACGGCCATTAGTGATCCTAATTCAGAGAGTGGAAGTCTGAGCATCAAGAGACAGCATGGAGTGGAGCAAAAATTATCTATTTAACCCATTTATTTAACACGTTTATAGAGCTACCCACCTCACAAAGTGTGTCTGTGAGAGCGGTACAATGTGTGTAAGGACAATAAGTGTCAGTAAAACATGTTGCAAAAGTAGCAACAAAAAAAAAGCAAAAAGGCAAAGATTTTTTAAAATAAATCTTCAGTTGCTCCAGCTTTCTTGAAATTAGGGATTTTAGGAAAAACTTGCTGTGTAGGCCAATTCTAGCCTTAAATGATGTCCTTCTCTAGTAAACAGAAACAGAACGACAGAGTTGAAAGGGACCTTGGAGGTCTTCTAGTCCAATCCCCTGCTCAAGCAGGAAACCCGATACCATCCTGGACAAATGGCTATCCAACATCTTCTTAAAGACTTCCAATGTTGGGGCACCCACAACTTCTGGAGGGAACTTCTGTTCCACTGATTAATTGTTCTCCCTGTCAGGAAATTTCTCCTCAGTTCTAGATTGCTTCTCTCCTTGATTGAATGAAACGTGAATGGCAAAAATGAAAATAATTTTTAAATTTATTTTAAAAAATTAAATAGAATTGTTAAATTGTCCCCACAGCAAATTGTCCAGCGGCGAGGTGGACGTGAGAAGTTGTCCCGTTCTGCTTGATCACTGCCGTCCTTAGCAATGGAAATTCTGGTCCCACAATTGTGGTCATAAATTGAGGACTGCCTGTCCTTTGGACTTTCTTTCGGAAAAAGCCATTTTCAAAGCAGTCAATCACCCCTGTACATCACTTCTAACTTTGTTAAAAGTTAAGAGCCGAGGTGGCGCAGTGGTTAAATGCAGCACTGCAGGCTACTTCAGCTGACTGCAGTTCTGCAGTTCGGCTGTTCAAATCTCACCGGCTCAGGGTTGACTCAGCCTTCCATCCTTCCGAGGTGGGTAAAATGAGGACCCGGATTGTTGTTGGGGGCGATATGCTGACTCTGTAAACCGCTTAGAGAGGGCTGAAAGCCCTATGAAGCGGTATATAAGTCTAACTGCTATTGCTATTGCTATTGCTATTGTTATGTTTTCCGAGCCACTTTTACAACGCTTGTCTCTCGCTTTTCATGCGCTCATCCAGTGCTGCTCAAGGCATGCTCCATTAATTCATTGCAACTTGCCGTCTGCAGGCAGTGCCTTGGAGAGGCATTTGGGAGCCTCAAGCATTCAGAAAGCTGAATCTGGATGGGAGCACGTTTCTCGGAGCATCTCTTTTGCGTCCTGTGCTCACCGGGTCACATATTCTTTATGGAAGAGGAGAGGGATAGATTTTTGAAGAAATAAAACACAATAAATTCTTCCACCTGGCTACCCCTGCTACGTCTTTTTTCCCTTTCTTTTCTCTCCCTTGCCTATCACGATCTCTTAAGATTGCTTTTGTTTGAAACGCACTACGTAATAAACACTCAAGGCAATCTAAGTGTTATTATAAAACAGAGATCATTCATCTTCAGCTTGAATGGCTTGGGGTGGGAGTATATCAAGGGATGCCATTTCCTACAAGTATTTTCCTGGACACCCTGATAATTTCTAGGGAAGCTCTTCCAGGTGCCCCTGCTGATCGGGCCATCTGGGCCAGAAATTTATCAATTTGTCAATTTTAATAGATTTGTATGCCGCCCAATCCCGAAGGACTCCGGGCGGCTTACATAAAAGCAGTTTAAAAATATTAAAGAAGATTAAAACACAAGATAGAATGACTTAAAAAACGAAACACAACACGCACTCAATTTTAAAGGGGCTGAAGTTCAATCAAGATCAACAGCCCCAGGAACAGCCAGGTCTTAACAGACTTACGGAAGGCCAAGAGAGTGGGGAGGGTCCGGATCTCAGGGGGTAGATCGTTCCAAAGGGCCGGGGCAGCAACAGAGAAGGCTCTCCCCCGAGGGGCCGCCAGATGGCACTGCGTAGCCAATGGTACTCGGAGAAGGCCCGACCTGTGCGATCTTATTGGGCACTGGGAGGTATATTGCAGGAGGCGAAAGGAGAAAGCACTCTCTCTGTTCCACTTACCTTTCCAATAATCAACTGTGGATTTTCTTCCTGCTCCCCGATAAGTATATTCTGCTGGGTAGTCGCCCCAAGTGGAACCATTAAGAATACAAAGGTCCAAACATACAGTCATCTATCTTACACACAGACCTGCCCGATTTGCTTCAAGGTCTTTAAATTGTCTGGAATGCAGGGGTTCTCCTGGTACATTCTCATCATAAATTGATTAAATAATGCTTGATCATTTGGGCGCATCCTAGCATTTAAGTCTTCCCACCCCCTTTAAATATTGCTGCTGTGGGGTACTTGTCTGAGCAGCCAAGAATAAAATCTTCTATGCCGTCCCAAATCTTGTTGATCAAACTATTCTTATTAAGTGGAGGAATATAGATATTAAAGAGCATTTTTTTTTCTGGAAATCCAGTCTACAGGAACCATTTGCACTACTCAGGTGCCCTTGAGGACACAGATAAACCTCCAAGTGGCCTCAGCGACCCTCTGGAAGGATGCAAATGACCACTGTCTGCAAGGAATAAAACTCCTCCCATTTTCTCCACCATCCAGTCAGAGGTGAAGAAGCTTCTTGGATGAGAAGCAAAATATCTTCAAAGAAAAACCAGAAAGTCCAGTTGCCTCTTGAACCAAAAAAAAAAACAAAAAACCAAAAACCCCCCCAAAAACATCTTTGGGACATCTCCTTGAATATTTTGCCATGCTATTTTAAAATGCTATTATTTGGGTAATGGCCTTGATGTGGCCAGTTTGAAGCCATGAAAACTAGCAATTAGAATTCAGTTGCAAAGAACAAGATGATTAGGACATTGGAGGCAAAAACATATGAAGAATGGTTGCAGGAATTAGGTATGTCTCGTTCAATGAAAATAAGGACTAGGGGTGACATGATAACAATGTTCCAATATTTGAGGAGCTGCCACAAAGAAGAGGGGGTCAGCCTCTTCTACAGAGCTCCTGAAGGCAGGACAAGAAGCAATGGATGGAAACTAACTAAGGAGAGAAGCAACCTAGAACTAAGGAGAAGTTTCCTGACAGTGAGAACAATTAATCAGCGGAACAACTTACCTTCAGAAGTTGTGGGAGCTTCATCACTAGAGGCTTTCAAGAAGAGATTGGACTACCATTTGTCATAAATGATGGAGGGTCTCCTGCTTGGCCAGGGGGTTGGATTAGATGACCTACAAGGTCCCTTCCAATTCTGTTAATCTGTAAAATGGAACCAGTATAAAGTAGTGCCCCCCAGTCCCAACCACTGGGGATGACCCAGAAGGTATCATGGTTGATGATGGAATGAATGGGATGGAAACGAATCAAGGAGAGAAGCAACTTAGAACTAAGGAGAAATTTCCTGACAGTTAAAACAATTAATCAGTGGAACAACTTGCCTTCAGAAGTTGTGAATGCTCCAACACTGGAAATTTTTAAGAAGAGTTTGGACAACCATTTGTCTACAGTGGTATAGGGTATCCTGCCAGAGCAGGGGGTTGGACTAGAAGACCTCCAAGGTCTCTTCTGACTCTCTTATTCTGTTACACTTAATTTCTTCCTCATAAAATTGCAGTTCTTTCCAACAACTGTAAAGAGCAGGAGGGTTCTTGGTGTTGTGATTTTTTTCTTCTTGCTTTTAGTAGGATTTCGCTCTTCAAAGTTTTATGAGTGACCATGGGAAAAATTTGCACGGTGTGGTGCAAGACATCACCTGCCTTGTTAATATTGTTATGCTTCCACATTTCTCCATGAAAGAATGTCCTTGTGATTCTTGAATTTTCTAAGCTTGCTTGTTATTTTCTTTCTTTCGCTTCTATTTTTGGTCTTTGATCATCGTAACACAATGCAAAATTGATTAAACAATTATCTACAGAGGAAACCTATGGTACTAAAAATTAATAACCAGATATATTTACTGCAAAATACCTGCAAGACTAAGATCTGTAAAACTAAAAAAAAATATAAGGAAAGAATCTATTAATTTAGGACCTATAAGAATGTAAGATTTATATTATAAAATATAATACGAGATTCTGTAAAGGCAGAAACTATAAAATACCTGTAAAACTAAGATCTATAAAACTAAAAAGTATAATGAAACGAGCCTATTAAATTAGGATCTATAAGAGCATAAGATTTATATTATAAAATATAAAGCTAAATTCTGTAAAGGGAGAAACTGCACCAATCTATGAAATACTGATATAAATCTAAAAATCTATGAAATCCTATTAAATTTGCTCAACCGAATATAAACAGCTGACAATAATACTTAGCTTAAAGTAAAATAATAATTATGTAATATCTGGAAAACAATACCAAGAAAAAAGAATAAAATACAAATATGACGTATTTATAGTCCAAGTAACATTTAGTGACGATGAAGTTTTGCTATTGCTTCTTTAAATTCTTAATTATCCAGGCCATGGTTGTTCCAAAGGTGCTTTTTCAAAAGGCAACTGGACTTTCTTGAATTTTGCTTGAAGATGTTTTGCTTTTCATCCACGAAGATTGTTCAGTAATGAATGAATCAGTGGTGGGTTTCAAAAATTGTTCGAACCTACTCTGTGGGTGTGGCCTCCTTTGTGGGAGTGGCTTGCCACCCATGTGACCAGATATGAAGATGCCGACGACACTTGTCAGAACCACCTTAAATTACCTCACACACAGCACTGGCGTGCATAAGAATAGGATGTAAACTTGTTTTTTAAAAGGCATCTTTGGTTTGCGTTAAAACAACTTCAACACACGCAATGTTCTGATTGCACCACAAATGCAGCAGTCATCCTTACCTTTCACAGAGGCACTGAGTTTTATAAATATGAGCATGATGGTGTAGAATAATCCTATCCAAGGACCAGTGGTGGGTTTCAAAAATTTTTGGAACCTCTTCTGTAGGTGTGGCCTGCTTTCCGGGTCCACTGGTGGAACCTCTTCTAACCGGTTCGGTACATTTGACGAACCGGTTCTACCAAATAGGTGCGAACTAGTAGGAAGCCACCTCTGGTTTTCGCATTCCAGAAGAACCCAACTCCAATTAAAAATTCCAAGACAGGCATTTTCTCAAAGTTCTCTTTTATTAGAATAGTTATACTGGCACATCTGGGAAAACCCGAATCTGAGAGTTCCGGGTTTCCCCTCAGTAAATCAAAAGCCCAAACCCAGCCCCTGCACTCATCAGTCCATCCCATGGTCCAATCACAATCCGTGACATCACTTCAACCACTCCTCCTCCTCCAAGTGTGGGACTACCATGACTTTGACCGAAAAGAAGAATGCTCAGTGTCTCTGAGCATTCAAAGACACATGGTCACATGGGTGGCAAGCCACTCCCACAAAGGAGGCCACACCCACAGAGTAGGTTCGAACAATTTTTGAAACCCACCACTGGCGAAAACCAATAAAAATATAAAAAGAAAGAAAGAAAGAAAGAAGGAAGGAAGGAAGGAAAGAAGGAAGGAAAGTTAACTTGATAGGCACAGGGCCACTCCCGTGTTTTCATCAAGGAGATTGACATCTGCCCGACCGAAAGCTGGGGAAGAGAAACATATTGAGAGGAACGAATGCGCCTCGCAGGAGATAACATTCTAAACTTTATCCTCCTGCAAAGCTGCAAGTTAAAAAACAAAACCCAAAACCCATCTGGAGCTTTTTTTTTGCTCCATTAAGCATCAGTCTTCTTGATTAGCATTTACATTGAAGGAAAGTGATGGGTTTGGGGGGGGGAGGGGGGGAGGGAGCCTAATTTAAATATCAAAGTTCCTTCGGCATAAATGGAATAAATTACAGGTGCACTGCTTGGCAAATCCCTGGGTGATAACTCTTAACGTTGAAGGGTTGTGACAACCTGACTTGTTCCTTGGCTGGAGAGGCACGCTGGCAAGAGATTTTTTTCCATCCTTCCAGGCCCCTGAAAACAAAGCAAAGCCCCCCCCACCCCACGAATACCAAGAGCTTGTGCTTTAGCTTCAAAGGGTTCATTTCATACGAATATACTTTAACTCTCCTCTGATTTACTGTAGATTGTTGCTGAGACAGGCATCCTTTCGTCAATGGGAGCTTCCTTCAAACAACAAAGTGATTTTTTTAAAGTGAAAGTTGCCTTGTTTTGAAGATACTTTGTCCTGGTACAAGGGGAGCTGATCCGTGTTTTTGAAATAAAGAATGTGTTAACAGCGATGTTGGGTTGCCTGTATCAGAATGTAAATGAGAAGGTATTTATGTTTCTCTGCCTGTTTACCATCTAGCCATCTTCTCCTGGTAGGCAAACAACATGAAGATAGAAGTCTCTCCTTTGATCTGCTTGCAACCCAGAAGGGCTTTGCACTGAAAATAACCTTTATTGTCATTTTCCCACCCCTGTGGGCACTGTGGCTCAGGTTAAAAATGAAATTCTGTTGCCTGCTCTCCAAAGTGTGCCCATATATAACACACATATCGATATCCTATATGTGTACCTATGTATATAATTTAAAGGCTCCCCTTGTACATATGTGCTAGTGAGTTGTACTTGTTTTTTCTATGCTGTGAAGAATTAGAATTCCATCCATCCATCCATCCATCCATCCATCCATCCATCCATCCATCCATCCATCCATGATGTGCAGTGGTTAGAATGCAGTTGTTGTTGATAGTTGCCAAGTCATGTCCAACCCATCGCGACCCCATGGATGACGTTCCTCCAGACCTTCCTGTCTTCTACCATCTCCCAGAGTCCATTTAAGCTCATGCCGGCTGCTTCGGTGATTCCATCCAGCCTCCTCATTCTCTGTCATCCCTTTCTTCTTTTGCCCTCCATCTTTCCCAGCATGAGGCTCTTCTCCAGGGAGTCCTTCCTTCTCATTAGGAGGCCGAAGTATTTGAGTTTCATCTTCGGGATCTGCCTTCTAAAGAACAGTCAGGGTTGATCTCCTCTAGAATGCAGTATTGCAGGTTAATTCTTCCCTCTGCCAATAGTTCGATCCTCACCAGGCTCAAGATTTACTCAGCTTTCCATCCTTCTTATGTCGGTCAAATGAGACCCAGATTTTTTTTGGGGGGGAGGCAACATGCTGACTCTGTAAACTGCTTAGAGAGGCCTGTAAAGCACTGTGAAGCAGTGTATAAGTCTAAGGGCTATCACTATTGCTATAATGGTGACAAAAAAGATCACAACATTGTGCAAAACTCTTAGCAACGGAGATTCTGTTCCCACTGGCGGCCATAAGTTGAGGCCTACCCTGCAACGTTGGTGAAATTAGCACGAAAATCGGTCCACCCATTCTTTCCACTGTCGGAGCAGTGGTGAGCTTGCTTGGAGAAATCCGAGGCTCCAGGGTGCTGTGAATTTTCTCCCTCGCTCTTTCATCTTTAGCTCCATCCATCTGAAGGGATGGCTTGATGGTGACGCTCGACAGAAACCTTTTATCTTCTCCGAACACCCAGGGTGCTCCTACTCCAATGGTTAAATATTCATAAGGAAAAAAAAATTAATAAGCAGCAATGCATGAAATGTTTGACTTGTCCATGATATGCAAATCATACATTTCCATTTTGTTTATTTTATGGGCCAACGGGGAGGAGGGAGGGGGGTGATCACCCCGAGCCTCATAACTCAGAGCAACATTTTCAAGGCAGCCCTGAGTGACTCGGCTCCTTCTACCTGTCCTTAATCTATCGAGCGTATTTATTACTTCTCCCCACCCAAGCTAGGCTTTCCCGCCGAAATAAAGAGAAGGGGGAAAAAATGTGCATTAGAGACAGAGAGCAGCAATCTTGACTGGCTGGATCTGTTGAAAATCACACGGCACTACATTTCATACCCAGGGTCAGATTAAAGGTATTAATAACAAAACATGGCCCGAGGGCTGAGGATTTATAGGAAATAGCTTTGAAATCAAACGGTATTGAGAGGACTGCCTAGGACTAAATTGGAGACGCGACGTGAATTCTAAGATTCTGCTCGGAGAGGTGGAAAGGAAGAGGCCCAGCGCTACTTCCCCATGGAGAGGGGAATGCCATGCACACTCGTGCACCCAGCCATCCCATGCATAGATTCTGGCACACCACTTTGCACGGGATGGGGAGATTTAAGCGGAATCTTGCTTTTGCTCAAAAGAGCAGAGGAGGCGTGGGATGAAACCCCCTCCCTTGTAAGAATGGAGCACCAGAAATCGTTTTGCTTAATCTTAATCACGGCGCTGTCAGAGTTTGTAAAAAGGATGGTGCTGAAATCATCTTCAGGAGCCCTGGCTAATCTTGACAGCTAAGCTTCCATCTGAACAACACCGAGAGAAGTTTGTGTCTTTTTTTCAGAATTCCATCGAATTCCACACAGCTGCTCTTTCTCCGTTTTGTTGAACAGCTACCCATCCGTAGTTTGCTAAAGTTCAGGGGAATAAATATTAACGGTTAAGCCTCCATTGCAGCAACGGCAACCAAACAGCTTGTTTTGAATCATGAGGACCTAAAGTAACACCAGGAGCATGTTGGCTAAGAGGTTAAAGATGCTGGAAAGCTGACAGCCAGGTGTTCGTGACCCCCAGTGCCACGTGATGGGGCGAGCTCCCGCTCCTTGCTCCTGCTCCTGCCCACCCAGCAATTCAAAAGTGTGAAAATGCGAGTAGATCAGAGGTGGGTTCCTACCAGTTCGCACCTATTCGGTAGAACCGGTTCGTCAAATCTATTGAACCGGTTAGAAGAGGTTCCACCAGTGGACCCAGAAAGCAGGCCACACCTACAGAAGAGGTTCCAAAATTTTTTGAAACCCACCACTGGTCCTTGGATATGATTATTCTACACTATCATGCTCATATTTATAAAACTCAGTGCCTCTGTGAAAGGTAAGGATGCCTACTGCGTTTGTGGTGCAATCAGAACATTGCGTGTGTTGAAGTTGTTTTAACGCAAACCAAAGATGCCTTTGAAAAAACAAGTTGACATCATATTCTTATGCATGCCAGTGCTGTGTGTGAGGTAATTTAAGGTGGTTCTGACAAGTGTCGTCGGCATCTTCATATCCGGTCACATGGGCAGCAAGCCACTCCCATCCGGTCACATGGGCAGCAAGCCACTCCCAGAAAGGAGGCCACACCCACAGAGTAGGTTCAAACAATTTTTGAAACCCACCACTGGTCCCTCCCAACTTTGTTATTCTATTCCATTCCTCTAGGAATTTGTCTAACCTCTGTTGAATATTAATCACTGCCCATTTTGAATACATAGCAGAAAAAGGAAAGTTGAGAATGTGACGTCCACTTTTTTTTAAGAGTGAAAAGCATTGTCCAGGACTCAATGAGTCCCATAGGTCTTGTTGAATGTGTTTCTGCTTTTTATTGCTGCTGCAGTATTCCTTGGGTTAGCATCTCAGATTCACAGATATCCCAATGCATTGGGGAATGCCTCTTAACTGGAAACTCTAACACCGTCTAATTTCTACAGAACAAATGATTCCCTAGAATTGATCCTGATAATAATACCAGTCCCTGGACTCTGACCGCCAATTGAAAAGATGGCCTGATAAATACAGCCAGCCTTTGACTTACAGCCATTGGTTCAGAGACAGTTTGAAGTTGCAGTGGCATGGAAAAAAGTGATTTAGTGCAGGCCACTTCAGCTGACTGTTAGCTGCAGTTCGGCAGTTCAAATCTCACCGGCTCAAGGTTGACTCAGCCTTCCATCCTTCCGAGGTTGGTGAAATGTGGACCCAGACTGTGGGGGCAATATGCTGACCCTGTAAACCGCTTAGAGAGGGCTGAAAGCCCTATGAAATGGTATATAAGTCTTTTTATAAAAAAAAAATTTCTTGACCACTGCAGCATCCAGGGGTGGGCGGCTATGGCTTTGCCCGGGTTCAGGACAACCCATAGCTAATGTTGTGGCCGGTTCGGAGAACCTCCAAATCCCATCCCCTGGCTGGCCATGCCCAACCTGCCCCTCCCCTATCAGGAGTCACCAAGCAGCCCATTTTGGATGCGAGGTAAGTGCAAGGCCCATGCGGAGGTTCAGGGAGGGGGAAAATGGGCCTCCTGGAAATTCTGGAAGGCTGGAAATAGACCTGTTTCAGGCCTCCAGAGCCTGGGGAGGCAGTGTTTGCCCTCCCAGAAGCTCGAGGAAAGCCTTCGTAGCCTGGGGAATGAGCTGCCGCCGGAGCTTCGTATAATCCCCAACCTCCGGTCCTTCTGACGCGCCCTAAGAAGTTGGCTTTTCCAGCAAGCCAGCCTGGCCTGAACAAAACAAAATAAATTATTGATTATTGTTAATTTTAATTGAATTTTTTTAAAAAAATGTTATTGCTAATTTAATTGGGTTTGTTTTTTGGATATTTTAACTTTTGTAGTATGTGTTTTTTTAATGTTGTACGCCACCCTGAGTCCTTGGGAGAAGGGCGGCATATAAATCCAATAAATCAAACCAAACCAAATCAAACCAAACCAAAAACACACCACCACTACCCCTGTGGTGCAGGAGGCCAACTAGGCCATGCCCATCATGGCCACGCCCTCCCAGCAACTGGGCCGAGAACCCCTTGCTGAATTTTTTGTAGCCCACCACTGTCAACATCCCTATGGCCACGTGATCATAATTCAGTAGCTTGGCAACTGGCATCTACTTTATGATATTTGCAGCATCCCAGGGCAAGGTGATCAACTTTGGGTACCTTCTGCCAAGCAACATCAAACATCCCTTAACCAACGTGCTACTAATATAACATGCGTTTCACTTAACCACTGTGGCAAGAAAGGTGATAAAATGGGGGGGAAATTCACTAAACAACTATCTCGCTTAGCAACAGAAGTTTTGGACTCAGTTTTAGTCGTACGTTGAGGACTACCTGTGCTTTGCCATCCAACAAATCCAGAAGAAATTTTGGAGTGTCGTATTACCTGGTTTGTATTCTTTGAATCAGGCATGATATCTTCACGATGGGTGATGAAAAAAGATGCTTTTGAACAGATACCTTTTGCAACCAATAATAAGCATGAAATTGTTTCAGGAATTGGGTATGGCTAGTCTAGGCAAAAGATGGACTAGGAGTGACATGATAGCAGAGTTCCGGTATTTGAGGGGATGCCTCAAAGAGGAGTGGGTCAACTTATTTTCCAAAGCATGAAAAGGCAAGACAAGAAACAATGGATGGAAACTAATCAAGGAGGGAAGCAACCTGGAATTAAGGAGGAACTTCTTAACAGTGAGGACAATTAGCTAGTGGAACAGCTTGCCTTCTGAAGTCGTGGGTGTTTCGTCACTGGAGGTTTTAAAGAAGAGACTGGACAGCCACTTGTCTCAAATTGTATGGGGTCTCCTGCTTGGGCAGGTGGATGGATTAGAAGACCTCCAAGGTCCCTTCCAACTCCATTCTGATTGATTGATGATTGTATTGCTACAAAGAGCAGATGTACGGTCTTGCTGAGGATGAAAAGTGAGCTTTCCATGGTTCTGAAAAAAGAGAGAGATTAGAATTGGTGATTGCATCTGAAATATTCCGCATGTGAAATTTCTTTTGTCCCATGGAGGATATTCTTCCCAGTATGACAATAGCTAAAAAAAGGTAAACCATAAGAAAATAAATCTATTTATTATCCTAGGGAGAACAATAAGCTAGAAAGTTGAATGGAAGTCAGCAGGGAGGTGCCAAATAAATGTGGCTTCCCATTGCAAACATTAACAAGGAATCCTGTAATTAGAGAGAATAACTTATTGGAGTAAAAGACAATTATTACCCTCTTCCTAGCACCTCTGTTTTGTTTTAAACACGAGGCTGATTTGAATAGAGAAAGAGGTACACTTGAAGCAGACTTCAAAGGCATGTTGCATTAATAGGATCAAAACTCCAGGAAAAAAAGTTGGTGTTGAATATTAACCATGACAAAGATTAAAGTATCATAAAATGTAGCCATTAAGCCAGCATTTTCCATCCAGGCAGCCCTGCATGTATATATGGAATCCATTCAGTAAAATCCTCTATTTACTCTCTAATGCTGCAATCTCAGATGAAGAGGATGAAATATAAATCCAAAGCAAAGACGAGCTTTTCAGAAGAAAATGTTCTTGCTGGACTATAAGGAGAAAGTGCATATAGTCGAGGCAATGGTTTTCCCAGTTGCAATAGATGGCTGTGAAAGTTGGACCATAAGGAAGGCTGAGTGCCAAAGAATGGAGGCCTTTGAACTCTGGTGCTGGAGAAGACTCCTGCGAGTCTCTTGGACTGCAAGGTGATCCAACCGGTCAGTCCTAGAGGAGATCAACCCTGACTACTCTTTAGAAGGACAGATCCTGAAGAGGAAACTCAAGTACTTTGGCCACCTAATGAGAAGGGAGGACTCACTAGAGAAGAGCCTCATGCTGGGAGAGATGGAGGGCAAAAGAAGAAGGGGACGGCAGAGAAGAAGGTGGCTGGATGGAGTCACCGAAGCAGTCGGCGTGAGCTTAGATGGACTCCAGAGGATGGTAGAGGACAGGAACGCCTGGAGGAACATTGTCCATGGGGTCGGGATGGGTCGGACATGACTTTGCAACTAACAACAACAAAGGGGAAGGGCTTGAATTGAATTTTTGGCTGTTTCAATGGAGTTAAGGAGTGAAGCAGGTATGTTAGCACATCACCCCACGTCTGAAAAATGGATGGATTTGCAGTCAAATTTTGAGCAGGTACACCATGCAGTTGTGGTTTTGTTCTTTCTGCTCTAGAATGACCTACCAAAGTGGCTCTTCTGAAAATAAGTTGAGGGTAGACTTTTATGGATACGATATAACTTTAGTTCCTAAGAAAAGGTAGGAGGTACATGCAATAAAGTACAAATATCAAATGTTAGATAGTTAGTGATAGAACCAAGATGGAAGGGATAGTGCCACTTAATAATGACTTGAGAAGACTACACTTGGAATATTGCATCCAGCTTTTGGTTGCCACAACATAAAAAAAAATGTTGAGACTCTAGGAAGAGTGGAAAGAAGAGTCACAAAAAGGATTAGTGGACTGCAGGTTAAAATATATGAAGAACGGTTGCAGGAATCGGATATTTAGATTTAGATTTTAGATTTTATTTATTACTTATAGGCCGCCCTTTTCCCTGAGGGGACTCAGGGCGGCTTACAATTCATGGGAGGGGGAGTGCAAGACAAAACATAAGACAATACGTGAGTAAAAAAAATAAAACGATAAAACACAACTTTCATTCAACATTCGAGTGGGGCGGATTAGAATCTTTATCCCCAGGCCTGATGGGATAGCCAGATCTTAAGGGCTGTGCGGAAGGTCTGGACGGTGGCGAGGGTGCGAATCTCCACGGGGAGATCGTTCCAAAGGGTTGGAGCTGCTACTGAGAAGGCTCTCCTCCGCGTAGTCGCCAGTCGGCACTGACTGGCGGATGGAACTCGGAGGAGGCCTAATCTGTGCGATCTAATAGATCGAAGGGAGGTAATTGGCAGGAGGTGGTCTCTCAAGTATGTCTGGTTTAATGAAGAGAAGGACAGGTGGAGGCAAGATAGCAGTGTTCCAATATCTCTGCCACAAACAAGAGGGAGCAAAGCTGTTCTCCAAAGCACCTGAGAGTAGGAGAAGAAGCAATGGGTGGAAATTACTCAAGGAGAGAAGCAAGTTAGAGCTAAGGAGAAATTTCCTAACAGAACAATTATTCAGTGGAACAACTTGCCTTTGTGAATGCTCCAACACTGGAGGTTTTTAAGGAGACATTGGACAACCATTGGTCTGAAGTAGGGTCTCCTACCTGAGCTGGGGGATCAGACTAGAAGACCTCCAAGGTCCCTTCCAACTCTATTATTCTGCTATTGTAAGTTCACTAGATATAAGGTATACATTGGCGTCTGTGCCATCCACAGTAAGATTTGGTTTGCTAAATGGGGGATATCCATTATCCCTGCGAACAAATTTCTGGAGAACCAGTTTCACCATCCTTGTTATGGGAATCATATAACAAGAGAACGACTATTGCTAGACTTAATTTCCCACAGTCCTCTGTAATTTGCTGCCGAAATGGCTTTCTTAGGCAGCCGCTTTAAGCAAGGCAGAGTGAAGACAGAAGGATGGAGAGAAGTATATCACCACCAATCTCTTTTATTAGGCCGCTAACAGCAGCTAGGCAGCCATAGTTGATATTTGTGGCTTGAAACCATGTGTTGGAGAACAGTTTCTACCCTTAATACGGCTTTGGCTTTGAGCAAACATCAACAAACAACTCAGAATACTTCTTAGATTGTTTCAGCAATAAAGTTTGGAAAGGGATGTGTTTTATCCTAGACTAGCTGATAATCCAGCGTTACCCAGGTATTTATAAACGTTGAAGCGTTTGTCTGACAGGGAGCCATTGAGAGGCGCCTTTCTTCCCCCTACTCCCATGCCCATCATCCCTGCCTACTTCCTTCACCCTCCCATGAGCTCCTCTTTCCCGCCCTGTCTACGATTGTGGCCCTTTGCCCCAAATCCATCAGGTGCTTCCCCATTGATCCACTAGAGGGCGAACGTCACCGCTGGTTTTCCAGACGAAGCTGTGAAGGAACTGACATCACAAACAATTGCCGCTCTATGATGCCGCACTCACTCTCCTTAATGGCCCAGGCTCTCCCTTCTCCCTCCCATGACATCATAAACAATTGCCGCTCTAGGATACCACGCTCGGTCTCAATAACGGCCCAGGCATTCCAGAGTTATGCTGGAATACACACACAGAGACACACCCCAGGCGGTGTGTGTCTTACTCCCCAGAATTACCAGAGGGTAATTCATCTGTATACCAAGTTTGGTTGAAATTGCTCAAGGCTCTCCAGAGTTATGCTGCAACCAGTGGTGGGATTCAAATAATTTACCAACCAGTTCTCTGCCCTAATGACTAGCTGGGTAGAGGCAGTTTCTGTAAGCAGGGCAATAAAGATTAGGCTAGAAACAACACCAGAATGTTTCCTTCCTGCCTTCCTTACAGGATTAGCCCTGTAAAGTGGGGAAAAAACAAAATAGCAATAGCAATAGCAATAGCAGTTAGACTTATATACCGCTTCATAGGGCTTTCAGCCCTCTCTAAGCGGTTTACAGAGTCAGCATATTGCCCCCACAGTCTGGATCCTCATTTCACTCACCTCGGAAGGATGGAAGGCTGAGTCAACCTTGAGCCGGTGAGATTTGAACCGCTGAACTGCTGATAACAGTCAGCTGAAGTGGCCTGCAGTATTGCACCCTAACCACTGAGCCACCTCGGCTCTTCCAACAACCGTTTCTCCGAACTGCTTAGAAAGTTACCAATTGATTCTCCCGAATAGGTGCGAACTGGCTGAATCCTACCACTGGCTGGAACGTACATATATACATACAATAATAAGAAAGATAAAATAAGATAGAAAGCTCAGATATTCTGGAGGTAGGCAGGAACTCTATTCGCTTTGAATGGCAGACAGGAAAATCTATTGAACTCAATGGGACGTGAGTTGATATGTATAGGATTACCCTTATTGACCTTTGGCTTTCAACTTGGCTTCAAAAAACAATGTTGGAATGATTTCACGTCAGGCTCCAAAAACCAAGAAAGACACGTTGAGATCCCAAAGCAGATTGCTTTATTGCTTCTCACCTATAGACAGAAATCTTCCCAAACAAAAGAAGATTATTTGTGTCTCCTGTAGGCCCTGTATCCAATGACTTCTACACGGTTGAACTGGGACCTTTTAAGCAATCCTGTTCTTGTAGCCTAGTGATGGATATCCCACCGTTTTGCATTTTCCTTGTCTCCCTTCTTACAATTCATCTCTTTTCCTGGTAAGGGAGCCATTATTTTGGAAAGAGAACTGCAATTCCAGGAAGGCTCTGGATAATTCGGTTCCACCACAAATCCGCGAAGCCCTTATCCGCGGAGACATAAGCGCGAAGACTAATTCGCGCAGTTCTAAGTGCTAAGGAAAAACGCGACCCTACCGCGATGACATAATCGCGGAGGGCAAATTCGTGCATTCCCAAGCACTTAGTACCCTAACCCTAACCCTAACCCTAACCCTAACCCTAACCCTAAACCTAACCCTAACCTAACCCTAAACCTAACCCTAACCCTAACCCTAAACCTAAACCTAAACCTAAACCTAAACCTAAACCTAAACCTAAACCTAAACCTAAACCTAACCCTAACCCTAACCCTAACCCTAACCCTAACCCTAAACTTAACGCTAACCCTAACCCTAACCCTAACCCTAAACCTAACCCTAAACCTAACCCTAAACCTAACCCTAAACCTAACCCTAAAACAAACCCCTAAACCTAATCCTAACCCTTACCTTAATTGAAGTCGACTTTCTGCCGCGGCGCCATTTTAAAGCGCCCTTCTGTTGCCACGCTGTTGTCGCGGCGGTGATGACGCGCGGTGATGACGTTGCGGCTTTAGCGCCGCGATTTTATCACCGCGATTTTGATGAGCGCGGTTTTGTCGTGCCACGGATAATTCTGCAGAAAAGCCTACTCAATGCAATTAGATAATATTGGAAGATTGGTATGGAATATAAATTTCTATTATAGATCAAGATGGTCTCGTCATTGTCAAACCAATTTGAGTAGCAGATCGTGTATGATTGGAATAATGTTGCTGAGGCCACAGACTGGTCAAGGGGCAGATTTAAGATTTTAATATTAGCTTTTATTTTAAAAGAAGAAACCCTCGGTTACTAGAATCTCAAGTTATCTGACCCCACTAAATTGCAAATAAAAATTTGGAATTATTTGAAGGACCTATTTTAAATTAATTCTCCGTTTTTTGCTCCTCCAATGGATTTGGAGTAAATTGACATCCTAATGGTAGTGCCTACCAAAGGACTGTGCCTACCATATTAGGCAATTTTATGATGCATACATCTTAGGTTTATCAAAGTAGTGTCAACCCTGAAGCTGACCTGACCGAAGCCAACTTGGAGCTTTAGTGTTGCCACACTGGAGTTGAGGGATAGGAAGGTGGGATTTGGGATAGAGGGGATTCTGTAGCCAAAACAAAAATATTTTCTCTTGGGAACCAAGGACAGTCTCACGTCTGGTCAGAGGGAGGCAGAGTGATGTCATCAAGCAACCAAATGGAGCCATGATTGGACCATGTGACTGATTGTTTTGAGAAAGTGAATAACTTTTACATTTTGTGCCCTCCTCGATTTTCCCCGAGCCTCCGGCGAAAACAGCCTCCCCGAACTCTGAAGACCCCTGGAGGCTGGAAACAGGGCCATTTCTGGACTTATGGAAGGGCTATTTTTTGCCCTCCTAGAGCCTCCACGCGGCCCCTGCACTTACCTGGCATGATGAATGGGCCGCATGGGAGGGGCAGGGAGGGAAGGGCGAGGCCAGCCTGTCCTTGCAACAACCGGTTTGGTGAATTGGATGCAAAATTAGCATCTGGTTTGCCCGAACTGGTGCGAACCGGTTGAATCCCACCCCTGTTCATTTCCGTGCACTGCTGCATCCTAGCATGATTGTGGGTTCCCATTAGGGGGTTCAGCTGCAAAACTTGCAAAAGAATTGAGGAACAGAAGACCGCACCATTCAGATCAATGAATGTTAGATGCAAGTAAGCATGGGAAGGATTCGGCTATTGATGTTTCCCTAAGGGCTTTTTTGCATTTGGACTTCCAAGTACCAGATCCACCTTTATAAGTGACATCGATGGCCCAGATGATAAACAGAAGTGACAATCTGAAGGCTGGGCTGCCAATAAAAGCGTGTCTTGAAATCGCAGCCGTCGCATAGCTTCAGACTTGTTCCCAGCCTCCAGAGCAACAGCAGAGATTTGTAAGCAGACTTTCATATCAAATGTCGACGGGTCAAATTCTGCTGTTATCGGGAAAACTCCCCACGGTGGGGCGACAGGTCAGGATGGTGGCCCCTGGCTCAATGGGAAGAAAGTCAATTGATGGCAATTGAAGAACTAGGCTGGTTAGGGGTCACAAAGCTGGCTGTAATTAATTTATGAGGCTGACCCATTGCTGCTTTCTGTTACATGACAGGAAGGACACCGTGGTGGATTCAGGATTTAAAGAAGCAAGACTTGATGTGCCAACTGCTTTTAAATGGCAACCTCCCATTTTTGTTCTTTGGTCTCATATCCTGCTCCAGGTTCAGAAAGAGAGAGAGAGAGAGAGGGAGGGAGGGAGGGAGGGAGAGAGATAGATAGATAGATAGATAGATAGATAGATAGATAGATAGATAGATAGATAGATAGATAGATAGATAGCAATAGCAATAGCAATAGCAGTAGACTTATATACCGCTTCATAGGGTTTTCAGCCCTCTCTAAGCGGTTTACAGAGAGTCAGCATATTGCCCCCAACAATCTGGGTCCTCATTTTACCCACCTCGGAAGGATGGAAGGCTGAGTCAACCCTGAGCCGGTGAGATTTGAACCGCTGAACTGCTGATCTAGCAGTAGCCTGCAGTGCTGCATTTAACCACTGCACCACCTCGGCTAGATAGATAGATATTTGGAGATATCGATAGACTGATAGATCGATAAATAGATAGATAAATAGATAGAGATATAAATAGATTTAGAGATATATATAGATGATAGATAGATATTTATAGATATAGATAGATAAAAAGACAGAAATATAAATAGATTTAGAGATATAGATATAGATAGATCAATCGATAGATAGATAGACAAACAGATAGACAGACAGATCAGAAGGAGGACAAGGGGAGGACGAGAAGGACTGTGAGGTCCTTGGTACTCTCTGAGCTTGGTGGTTTTCTTGCACACATGTCTACTTCAGCTGACTGCAGTTCTGCAGTTCGGCTGTTCAAATCTCACCGGCTCAGGGTTGACTCAGCCTCCCATCCTTCCGAGGTGGGTAAAATAAGGACCTGGATTGTTGTTGGGGGCAATATGCTGACTCTGTAAACCGCTTAGAGAGGGCTGAAAGCCCTATGAAGCGGTATATAAGTCTAACTGCTATTGCTATTGCTATGTCTTCATCCAAACTACCTTGGTATCATCCTCAGTGTTAAGTGATATTATTCTTGACGTGTAGATGACGTTACTTAGTTTGGGTGATGACACATCTGCAAGGAAGCCACCAAGCTCAGAGAGCACCAACGACCCATCATTTCAACCCTGAGCTACAAACATTCTCCTTATTCCTATTATTCCTATTCCTATTTTCATTGTTTCTCTTTCTCTGGTTTCTCTTTCACAGATGGATCCCATTTTTATAGTGTTTTTTTCCCCCATTACTGGGAGGACAACAACAGGTTTTTACCAGGAGTGGTATTCACTTACCTTCCCTACTGGTTTGCAAATGTGAGTGTGCACTCATGCTCTCAGATTTTTGTGCGCATGCCTAAATGGGATGCCATAGAGCCGGGGCAGGTGGGCGGGGCCACTCATGATTCCCGCTACCTGTTCGGGAGAACTCGTCCAAACTGGTAGAATACCACCTCTGGTTCTTACTTAGGGAAAGATATCTGCTTAATGTGGATTTGAATAAGGGAATTCTGAAAATTGAAATGCCACGTTTGAGCAACCTAAGCAGAGGTGGGTTCCTACCAGTCCGCACCAGTTCGGTAGAACTGGTTCGTCAAATCTACCGAACCGGTTAGAAGAGGTTCCACCAGAAAGCAGGCACACCTACAGAAGAGGTTCCAAATTTTTTTGAAACCCACCACTGACACACACACACACACACACACACACACACACACAGACACAGAGACAGAGACAGAGACAGAGACAGACACAGACACAGACACAGACACAGACACAGACACAGACACAGACAGACAGACAGACAGACAGACAGACTCACATAGAGAAAGAGAAAGAAAAAGAAAGGAAGAAATAAATAAAAAAGAAAGAAATAAAGAAAAAGTGAGAGAGAGATGAAAGAAAAAAAGGAAAAAAGGGACAGAGAGACAAAAGGAGAGGGAGGGAGGGAGGGAGGGAGGGAGGGAGAGAACAAACATGGCCGGCAAGCCACTCCCACCAGGTCACATGGCCGGCAAGCCACTCCCACAAAGGAGGCCACTCCCACAAAGGAGGTTCAAAAATTTTTTTGAAACCCACCACTGAACCTAAGGTTTGCGATGGGTGAGTTGGGGGGCAGAGAGGGGTCCAGATGAAAAACAGCTGCATTCCCCTAGCCGCGGTGTTCAAAGAGAGCGTCCCTATCCCCCGGGTGTCGGAGATGTCACCTCTAATGAAAAAGATGAGATGTGGGAATCTTGTGGCAAGCTTAAATCTCTTAAATGACAAACCTATAATTTGCGAGAGGGGAGAAAAAAAAAATAAGATTCCCCGGAACGCCTGTTCTATCTCCAAGTTCCAAATTGCTAAGTTCTTGTAGAAATTGGTTTCTGCCCAGGAGGAGATAATGTCAGTCAAGTTGCAAGCTTTTCTCTCAGCCTCTGGGGAAAAGAGATGGGGGGGGGGGCAAGGGAGAGGAAATTTCCTCATTCACGCGGGACCATTTGTTGAAAGCTGAATATTAAATTCAATTTTGCCTCCTTAGAGCTGGCGTTTCGCCGGTGCTGGAGAGCAAAACCCAGGACTAGAAAGCAAAACTTAGATGGAAAACAGGCTCTGATTTATTTAGTGAAATCAAGCCACTAAGGGATAGGGAGAGATTGTTTTTCTTTATTTCATTCTTTTTTTAAAAAAAAATATCAATTTTGCTTGGTCTCGGCATTTAAAGCAGACTTGCACCATTTAAGGAGTGCTGCTCCACTCTACATTTCCTAAGTTTTCCTCTGACATTTCCGATAAGAAAGCACACACTTCGGCTCTTTGGAGGGATAGCATATAAAAGAACAGTGTGAATTATCTTTTGTTGACCTCCAAATGTAGGATATAGAGTCACCGTTCCAAATTAGCGGAAGACAGACCCAAACTCAGAGTTAGAGAACGACATATCAGAACAGCGGTTGAAATCAAAATTATGGAAGGGATGAACCCCAGTCTTCTGGAAGGACTCTGTTGAAGGATGGTCAACTACGTGTCAAAAATACTTTCATTTGGAGTCTTGAATTGAGTTGGACCTAATGACCTAAATTTTTTTATTGACTGTCATTCTGTGAGAGGGGAGCACGGTGGCTCAGTGGCTAAGACGCTGAGCTTGTTGATCAGAAAAATTGACAGTTCGGTGGTTTGAAACCCTAACACCGTGTAATGGAGTGAGCTCCTGTTACTTGTTCCAGCTTCTGCCAATCTAGCAGTTCGAAAGCACATAAAAATGCAAGTAGAAAAATAGAGACCACCTTTGGTGGGAAGGTAACAACGTGCTGAGTACCTTCGGCGTTTAGTCATGCCAGCCACATGATCACGGAGACGTCTTCGGACAGCGCTGGATCTTCGGCTTTGAAACAGAGAGGAGTACGGTCCCCTAGAGTCGGGAACGAAAAGCACATATGTGCGAAGGGAACCTGTACCCTTAGTCAACTAGATTATTATAATTATTAATATTACAATCTAATAATAATTAATCAACACAGGTTCAATAATTCAATGGCTAAGACATTGAGTTTGTTGATCAGAAAGGTCGGCAGTTTGGCGGTTCCAATCCCTAGTGCCGCGTAACGGAGTGAGCTCCTGTTACTTGTGCCAGCTTCTGCCAACCTAGCCATTGGAAAGCATGTAAAAATGCAAGTAGAAAAATAGGGACCCCCTTTGGTGGGAAGGTAACAGTGTTCCGTGCGCCTTCGGCGTTTAGTCATGCCAGCCACATGATCACAGAGACGTCTTCGTACAGCACTGGCTCTTTGGCTTTGAAACGGAGATGAGCACCGCCCCCTAGAGTCAGGAACAACTAGCACATATGTGCGAGGGGAACTTCTATCTTTACTTATAGTTGCACTCCCTCGGGTTCAGGAAGGCTTATTACATTTTCATCAGCTTGATATCTCCAGAGTGTCAAAGCCGAGAAGTAAATTGACCTTTAAGGTAGAGGAAAACCCACCTTTAACAAAATCCATGCAGACCCTTGTTTAATGTTAAGTAATGAAAGCTTTACGAAAAGAGGCAGCACATTTCTTTTTCCATGCTGGGCAGAATATGTAATGCTGTAGATTCTGGTTAGTGATACTGGATATACTACATGCAGGAATAACCTCCGCTGAATATAAAATCATAGTCATTTGCATCAGATTGCCTTTTTCAATCAGAACGGCAGTTATTTTAAATGATTTTGTTTGAACCTTCTAAGCCACCCCGTTTCTCTTTTAAGTTGGCACATAAACACCGTAAAACAAAAGAGGCCCGGATTTGATGCTTGCGACAAAGGTATTATAACCTTCAACTTTTTAATAATAAACACAGAAGCTAAAGGGCTGACGGGTGGGTGGGGGGTTGGATTGCCCTGACGGTGCTGATGGAAATAGACTTGATGTGCTGCAATAAATAAAACAGTGTTTCCAAACCGTGCTCTGAAAAAGTCTAGTTTCTAGGAGAGACATGTTCACGAAAAGGAAGAAATATAGGGAAATGTTCCAAACATAGTTATGGTTCTGTTCAAAATTGCATGCGGCGTTACCATGGCATTCCCATTCTAAGTCACCCATTGTGGGAAGAGCAGCAGCATCTTTCTAAATGGATAGAACAGAATAACGGAGTTGGAAGGGAGCTTGGAGGTCTTCTAGTCCAACCCTTTCTTCAGGCAGGAAACCTATATTCTATTTCAGACAAATGGATGTCCAATCTTTTCTTAAAAACACCCGGTGTTGGAGTATCCACAACTTCTGGAGGCGAGTTGTTCCGCTGATTAATTGTTCTCGCTTTCAGGAAATTTCTCCTTAGTTTTAGGTTGGTTCTTTCCTTGATTATTTTCCATCTACTGCTTCTTGTCCTGCCTTCAGGTGCTTTGGCGAATAGGTTGACCCCCCTCTTCTTTGTGGCAGCCCCCCAAATAATGGAACACCGCTATCATGTCACCCCTAGTTTTTCTTTTCACTAGACTCGACATACCCAATTCCTGCAACCGTTCTTCATATGTTTTGGCATCCAGTCCCTTTATCATCTTTGTCACTCTTCTCTGTACTCTTTCCAGAGTCTCAACATCTTTTTTGCATTGTGGCGACCAAAACTGGATGCAGTCTCTATCTAGGTGAAGTTAGTGGTAGAATGGGAAGAAAGGACAACATGGAAATCCGCTGTCCATGGTCCTTTTGATGCTGAAAATCTACACTGATGCTGGAGACCTTGGTCTCATTCTGTATGCTCCAGATATTGTAGAATTGCCTTCAGAGATGGTAGGCTTCAAATTCCACAGTCCTGCTTTTATTAAAAGTCCCCTACCCACATATAAATGATCAACAATGTTTGATTAGTCAAGGGAGAATAGTTAGAATGTTATACGCATCTGATGATCCA